>NW_009715602.1:0-31752 GCF_000703405.1 Apaloderma vittatum | reverse complement strand
AGCCCCAGCCACTGCCTCGGTGGAAGGTGGGGAGCAACTCAAAAGCTATTGCTAGCCTGGAACCCCTATGCCAAACCATCCTCCCGAGTTATTGTTTCTGCAGCAGGATAGTTAGATTATCTAAAAATGAGACGATTGAAATTATGTGCTCAAACCCAGCAATACTACAGTCGGTGTAGCACTGAAGCATTTCTGTGAAAGATGTCTACTTTATTCATGCCAAGCTAGAGCACTATAAACTACAGGCTATAATCTTCCCCTACCCTTCCTGTGCCCCTGCCTCTGCCATAGGCTGGGCTTCTGAGGACTCAATTTAAATGCAAGATAAGGTAGCCTCTGAGACTGAAATTTCACATATGTTTTACTATTCAAAAGAATTCCATAATTGATCTCTCAGGGAGTTGGGAAAGCAGGAATTACCTATTTCTGAGGCAATGCAGACCATGCTGATGTCCCAGAGATTTGTCTGTGCCATAGCTCTGTTTTGCTGTTTCTTTGTAAGGTGACACAAAGCTTTTGGATACCAGCCTCTGCATAATGATCTCTCTAGTGGCAGTGTCTCTCCCAGGTTACAAAGACAATGCTGGCATTGCTGCAGGGTCTTCTGTGGGCTGTTCTCTTCTCCGGTCCTTGTGAACACTCTGGATTTTCATCACCTTTACTCATCTGTTCCTCCAGGAGTTTAAACAAATTATCTCACACTGAAGTTTTAAAAAATTAACTCACAACAAAGTTTTACACAGATTCAGCATCAGGGCTTTGTCTAACACTCATCTACCTTTGTGAAAGAAAACAGCATTTTTTGGTGCCAATGATTTTTGCTAAGATTAGTGGCTACTTACTGCAGAATTTTTTATTTATGACTTCTGTTGAGAAAACATTTTCCCTTAGCCTTCAAATGCATTAATTCAGAGCACACTGAGATTTCTTTTGAAAATACAGGAGTAAGCCATACATATTTATAATATACTAAAAATACCCCTTTCTAGTTATAGCACAGAGATCAGCTGAGACACAGGGACTGGGACACCTTCTTTGTTTACCAAAGCCACCCTCTTTTTTATTCCAATGTTGAAACAAGACTTCATTGCATAGATGTTGCAGGATTAGCAGGACATTTTAAAGGCAGATGTAGATTTATATGTGTCAGTCAATTTCTAGCTGTGTAAGTGACTTTTAGTGATTTGAGAGAAAAGCAGCCTGTTGCTCACTGTTCATCAACAGTGAGGAATGCTGATATTCCTATCCAACTTGTCCCTTTCTGTCTCAGTTCCTTCTGTAGAACCAGCTCCTTTTTTCTTTTTTCCTCCCCCACAATTTTCCCTTGAATATCTGGCCAACCTGTTGCAATGGTATTATCAGCACAATTTACTTCTTATTTTGCCAGAACACAGCACTAACTGTTATCCAGACTGAGCAAGGAAAAGGCAAACAAAGGGAAGAGGATGGAAGTGGAGTGCTAGTGTGACACCCCAAGTGCAGCCACCAGCCCTGCCTGGGAGCACTGACTGACCTGGCAGGGGTGGAAGAGCAACAGATGTGACTTTCTCTCCTGAGGGACAGTTTTTTCATAAAGCACAATATCATTCTCCCCCTTCACCCCTCTCCTTGCATTTCCACCAATACAATCTTTCATTTTAATTTTTCATTCACAAAATATTTTTCCTTTCCCATGATCAATGCTTCTTGAAAGTTAATGTTTCAATATCTTTTTCTTAGCTATACAGTGAGAGATTTCCTTAGACACAAACTTTTAACACCCCCTACAAGGACACTCTGGAGCATCCTATCTCCAGAGTTACATCTATTACCATTTTAATTATTTTCTGGTCACAGGTAGTGTGCGTGCTTTCAGGCCATTTTCTATTTCTGAACAGTGAGCAAACATTTTTTCTTCAATCTCAGCTTAAGTCCATTTTGAGGACAAATATTATTAGATAATCAAAGCTTGAACTACACAAGTAATGGAGGAGGGAAAAGAGAATAAGAGAAGTAAAATAAAAGTGAATAAGAGAAGAAGGAAAACACACAGGAAGTAAGAGGAAAAAAGTTGCAGAATTAAAAGGTGAGATTAACTATGAAATGAAAAGGTGAAAAACCTCCAACATGTTTTGATTTTTAATGGAATAAAAACATTGATCTGACTTACAAAGCCTATTGACACATCCTATTAAATGGTAGACCCACCATGTTTCAAGACAGGAGGCACATGGAAAACTCATTTCTAAGTGCTTTGC
The DNA here is from genome assembly GCF_000703405.1 of Apaloderma vittatum. NCBI lineage: Eukaryota > Metazoa > Chordata > Aves > Trogoniformes > Trogonidae > Apaloderma > Apaloderma vittatum. The sequence goes on along the minus strand of NW_009715602.1, from coordinate 29,515 downwards.
TAGTACCTGACAGTGTTACATTTATGCTACAAAATCACTTTGCATATACTTTTGCTGCTTCGACAAACAGGCTACTGACAGAGTTCAAAAGTGTGGTGATCACGCAGCTGGTGAAGATTTAAACTCTATAAGGAAGAAGTGATTAGATTATGTTGTATTGCATCACATACAACACATTCCTTCATGGTTGTTAAAAAGAAAAAGCTGGCAAGAAGCATTAAGTATCATTGTCTTTTCTGCATTGCCATGTCTTGGTAAATACTCCGTTACTGGCTGGCAGTAATAGAATACTCAAATGAGGCTGGCTGTACTTCCTGAATATACTGCTTGAACACCCTCTTGGTATTGTGAAGTGGCAGCGAGCTACTGGTGAGGCTGAGAAACCCTGCTGCTCCTGGCGCCTGCAGGAAGGCACAGAAATTCAGGGGAAAGCTTAGAATGGCAGTGGTTGAAACAGAATAGTCCCCTTGCTACCCTTTAGCAGTGGGGACTTGTTGCCAATACAAGGTAAGCTTTGCCATGACATGCTAACTGGAGGTGAGACAAGACAGCTAAAGCCTCAGCTTTGGTTTTAAACTGAAGGAATGTTATCCGCTCAAATATAAGGTTCTGACCCAAGCAAATTTGAGCTATATTCTAAAAATGCAATGGTTAGAAGGACATCAGAGAAAAAATATTCCAGCCTTATAGCCTAGGGAGTAAAGAACTCATATGAGAGGGCAAAAACCTACTTTTATCTGTTTGGGTGTTTTTAAAAGCTTGTTTATCTGTTTGATTTTTAAATTCACTGATGGTGTCACACATGCATGTTCTGTGGGGATACATGAATGTTAAAAGTGGTCTTTCCCTTACTAGTTAAGTGCCCTAAAAGTTAGCCTGCAGAATGAGCACACAGGCATTCTTCAGCACTAACTTCATGTTGATTTATGACTGCAATAGAGGAGTTCCTCTCCAAACTTGGGCTCTTCCTTCTTTGACCTCTTTAAAGCAGGTCAGGGCCCTTTCTGTCCCTTTTCCCACCCAGGAGACAGCTGCCAGCTACTTGTGGCATTCAAAGTTTAGTGATAAGGAAGAGGGAAGGTGTCAAAAGTTGTTATAGGGGATCTGTCAAAAGTTGGTCTAGCCAGAGGTTGTATGTATAATGCAGCATCCTGCACTTCCCCCTGCTTTATTTCTGTGAAGTAGTAAAACATCTTCAGCTAAAAATCGGTTTCCCTTGGAGCAGAAAATGATTTTATTACAACATAGCAGCCTCTTTTCGCATTGCAGTAGGGTGCCAGCACCAAGAGCTCTGGCTTCTTGGTGCTAATCAGCCCTCTGAAATCGATATTGCTTGAAGAAAGCTCCTCAGATTTTCTCAGTTTTCCTTTCATCCTAACACTTTTCTCTGGTTTTTTTCCTGTCAGACATCTGTACTGTAGTTTCTTTATGCTTAAAACTACCAGCATTATTATAACTAGGATATCTTTGGTCAAGAGCAGAGTTCATCTGACAAACCCAATGCACTTTCATTTCATTTCATTTCTGAAAAATCTAATGCAATTGATTTTCATATAGGAATCCCTGGGTCAACAGACTAATCGATATTATGCTAACTGATCATTTACAGCCTGACTTAATAAGTGGCAACCTGAAAGATCTTCAAAAGAATTTAATAACTTCTTGACAAAAATGATAATAAAGGCAACATTCTGTTTTGCCATGTGCAAAAGATGTGAATTCAGAAAATATGCCATAATCCAAAATGATCAGAAATCCATAATCTCAAAAGAAACCCTTAAACTCCATAAGACAAAACATAATCTTACTTTAAAAAAAAAAGAAAGAAAAGAAAAAATATTATTTTTAATTGGAAAGCATCTTTGTTTCTGAAAACATAAAGTGAACTAAGTTTTCAAACTTTCCGAGTTACAGGCCTAGAGATTTCACCTAAATGAAAGCAGACAGTCTTACAATCACCAGTCTTCAAGAGACAGGTCATTAACTTAAACAGCAAATGTCAGGAGATTTCAGCTTAAAATCACAAAGTTGGCAGTGCAGAAAGGCACGTTCCCTGCAAATCAAACCTATAGAGTTCAGGCACATTCAGATTCAATGGTCCTTATTTTTAGCACCAATCCATTTCAAGAAATAGCTTCAAGTGTATTGGGATAAGAGTCACAAATCAAAAGGATAAGAGTGGTGTAGAGGAACCCTTAAAGGTCTGTGGTAAGCTTAGAAACTTTGCTCACCATCAGTCCTGGGCAGGGGCGCGGAACAAGGTTACGGCTGTGCCGTGGGAGGTCATCACTGCAGCTCCTCATCTGGGACGATGGCGGGAGGGACAGGGTGTCTCTCTAGCACCCAGAAAGTTTTGGATAATGCTGAAGAAGCAATTATTTTGATTTTTGCAAAACTTTAGAACTTTTGAAGGGCTCTCCAGACACTGTAGCTGTCTGAGACTGGAAATTCCCCAAAAGTGAGTTGAAGGTAGGCAGTAATGATCACATAATGGATAACCTTGAGCATGACTGGGAGAATGTCAATGAATTTTGTGCTAGAAAGGACGTACTAAAGCAGGAAAGAGCAGGAAAGAATATTAATGCTCAATCATGTAATAAGTTCTCATTAGACACTAGTTTTCCCTAAATCAAAATGCATAGAAAATAACTACTATATTACTTCAGTTACAGTAGCCATTCTAGTTTTACAAGTGCATAAAACACAATAAAAGGCTGCAGTCATTTATAAATTCCAACCAAGTCCCTTGCATGTGATTTATAGTCCTGTACACTGTAAGGAAATAAAAACAATCTTTACAGAAGGAAAATCTATTTTCCCCTGAGAGAAAAATGAGCTTATTAACTGACAACCAATACTTCTGCAAAAATCTCTACTTTTTAGTGTTCTTAGAGCATTCAGCAGATTCCTTTGTACTGCAGCTCTCAAATTTCTGTGCTAGAGTGCAATAAGAATTAACAACAGTTTATGCTTCCATTGCACTTTGTCTTGTGCTGCAACTTGTCTATGTTTTGCATTGATTAAAATGCCAGAACTTTGCTATGAGGTAGGCAGGCACTATGGTCTGGATTAAACACTCACCAAGTGCCAAAGCAAAAGCTTCTACTGCCTTACCTTATCAGAGATTTTATATCTGTGCCAGAGGCAGCAAAGTTAATTCTTCAGGTTGCTCTGTATAATCTCAGGCCTGGTAAACATGAAATTTAAGCAGTGTAATTTTTATATTTTTGTACCTTAGAAAAAGCATATTCTCTGCCCATGGCGGGGGAGTTGAAACTAGATGATCTTTAAGGTCCCTTCCAACCCTGACGGTTCTATGATCCTATGATTTATTTATTTTTTTAAAATTTATTCAAAGCAGGATATACAAATACCAGTCAGCCATTTTGCTGGGAAGATTACATTCTGGAGAATCATAGCAGCTACAAGACAAGTTATTCCCTCCTCCTGGAGTCTATATGTGCTATCCTGTACCTAATGGAAACTAACCAATGAGTTTCTACAGGTGAAAGGAGTTACCCACCTGCCTCGATGTTAAAGTTATGTCATTGTTCCTTTAGCGCATAATCCTGGTACTACTCCCACAAAATTAAGATAAATTAATAACCAGTTGGATACTTTGCACATTTCACTTATTAGAATGCGGCTGGGTATGCTGCTGAGGTCACTTTGCTTCAGATGAATGAACACGAATATGATTTAGTGCCTCTAGTTTGAGAACAACATATGTTGTTCTAATTAGTTTTGACTAGGTTTTGGTGCCCGTTCAGACTTCGTGATAAGTTTCTTTCCAGAATTATTCTAGATGCTGGAGTCTCTTGTAACAGTAGCATGCGAGATAGATATTGGAATCTGGAAGACACAGCACCCATATATTCACTTGCGTGTAGCAGAGATAGGAACTTATGTGGAGCATAAAATATTTTGAAAATGTCAGTTTTTCCATTAAGAACTGTAAGGACCTCTTCTCCAGACAGTTGATTAGAAAAATATAACCACTGTTTCTTCACTTGCTTTAGCAGTTATTCAAAAGAACTTGGAAGATTTTAAAGCCATCCACCATAAAGCACATTGGTGAAATGCAGTAAGTGAATAAGCAGCATAAGGGACTTTATGCTACTATTTGATTAATACCTTATTGACTATATTAGCTGCTGGCTCCAAGGTTGTCCATTATGACAAGACCCAGAAGCAACAGTGGGAGAGCCTAATGTGTCAGAGAGCAGATGGAGTACTTAGCCTGCTGATCCTGGCAATAAGGTGACATTATTTCCAGGACCCTGGTGAAAAGAATTAAATCTAGAGATGAGTTTTTGGTCAGGGTCCCACAAAGTCCCCCAGATGGATCCTGAAATCTCAGGGTTTTGTGAAACACCCGTCATCATAGTAATTTGGTTCAAAAGTTTAGTAGTTCTCCATAATACAAAGAGCTTAAGGGCTTTGTGCCGTGGACTCACTTGAGGGAAGAGATGCCATCCAGAGGAACCTTGACAGGCTTGAGAAATGGGCCAGTGCAAACTGCAGGAGCTTCAACAAGTCAAAGTGCGAGGTCCTGCATCTGGGTCAGGTGAATCCCAGGCACAAATACAAACTGGGCACAGAGTGGGTTGAGAGTAGTCCTGAAGAAAAGCATTTAGGGGTGTTGATAGATGAGAAGCTCAATATGAGCCGGCAGGGTGCTCATGTAGCCCAAAAGGCCAGGCCTGTCCTGGGATGTATCAAGAGAAGCATGGTCAGCAGGTCAAGAGAGGTGATTCTCCCCCTTTACTCTGCTCCTGTGAGACCCCACCTCGAATACTACGTCCAGTTCTGGTGCCCCCACCATAAGAGGGATGTGGATCTGTTGGAGCATGTTCAGAGGAGCCCACAAGGATGATCCAGGGGCTGGAGCACCTCTACTACGAGGACAGGCTGCAGAAGCTGAGACTGTTCAGTCTGGAAAAGAGAAGACTCTGGGGGGACCTAATAGCTGCCTTCCAATACCTGAAGGGAACCTACAGGAAGGCTGGGGAGGGACTTTTTACAAGAGTGCCCACTGATAGGACAAGGGGAAATGGGTTTGAGTTGAAGAAGAATAGATTTAGACCGGATCTTAGGAAGAAGTTCTTCAGTACGAGGGTGGCAAGACTTTGGAATAAATTGCCCAGAGATGTTGTGGCTGCCCCCTCCCTGGAGGTATTCAAAGCCAAGTTGGACAGAGCCTTGAGTAGCCTGATCTAGTTGAGAGGCGTTCCTGCCCATGACAGGGAGGTTGGACTAGATGATCTCTAAAGTCCCTTCCAGCCTAGGCCATTCTATGACTCTATGATTCAGAGAAAAAAATAAAATAAAAAGTCAAAAATTAAATAGCAGCAACAAAAGGCGCAAACCACACTTCCAACTAAGTTTTCTTTGAATGTTACAATCTGAGGCAGGCATAAACTGACTCAGAATTTTTACTGAATAGTGCAGATCACAAGTTTTTTTTTTTTTCACATTTATTTGTAACACAGTACTGTTCTTGGAATTCCAAAACTGTCAAACGTGAAAGCGAGAATTGCTCCGAAGTGATCAGTGAACACTGACAGTTCTCTATTGAAATGAGTGGATTCACATTCTTCTCACCGTCCAAGAGCTATCATCATTTCATCCAGGTGCTTGTATTAAAGTCAACCACTACCCACCAGCTTTCAAAAGGACTGAATGAAAAGCTTAAAAAATGGAGAAAACACACCATTTTCTTTGTGGATACACCATGGGCGTCTCCCCTCTCTCCTTTCCTGACACATCTGCTTCCCTCCAAGTGGGCGATGCTGCTGCCACCGACCGCTTGGCTCACCCAGCTGAGCATCTCTCGGGGCAGCCGAGCCTGACTCATCCCATGCCCTGAACGAGCCCCGGCTCCACACCTCCCTGCAGATGTCCAGGCAAACGCGCATCAGTGGTTTGCACTCTTTGCAGCCCTCAGAGTTGATGCCCAAGCTAAAAAAGCTCTCATGTTCGTGCTCATCATCAAGTGCATGCATACTGAATTTTCCTAATTAGAGGATGAGTGGGTAGAAATCAGCTAGTGACCTTTTCAGTCTTCTGGGGGCATTACTACAGCAAAAGCTGCTATCTAAACCTAGAAATGCATTTCTGTTCTAAATATATGTTGTTTCTCTGACCTCTCCTAACTCTGCTTTCCAGATAAAATAAAAAGCCGTTTTAACTATTTTTACCTGATTCCCCTGGACGTAATGGGATTTGACATTATCTAGAGAAGGAATTTGAAGTGCTCTGAGATTTTGAATAAGAAGATTGAAGTCATTGCAGCCGAGGCAGATTATTGCTCATATCCTTTTATGAACAGGCAAAGCATGAAAAGACATTTCTATACAGCAAATCCACATAATAAACTATTCCTTTTGAGGACTCGCACTGCTTCAGCCGCCTGGATTACTTGTGTGACCTCAGCCACACACACATACGACAGAGCCCAAAATAGATCCGGAAGATGAGTCATGATGTTCAGGAAAGATTTCAAAACAAAAGGACCTATTTACTCTTGCAGCTGTCTCCCGAAGCCAGTACTATTTTACAGTGGTGTTATTGATTTGTTCCGATTATCTGCATCTGAGAAGTTAATTTAGTTTTTAGTTCGGGGAAGGGGGTGTTCCATCAGGTAATTAAAACAGCAATTTAATTCTTCAGAGGAAAGATTTCAGGAATAAATATGCCACACACATTCTGGATGATCTAAAATGGGAACATCATAACTGAGATATCCTCAACATTGTAGGGATTTTACCTCCGGCTTGCCAAATGCCATGCAATTGCACGGCAGTTTAATTCAGCATTGGGGGAGGATATGATTTACAAGGCTTTTCTGTCACTACATTAGGAATGCTCCAAGCTTTCACCAAATCTGTTATGCAATATGCATGTTAACATGTTACAGTCACTGTTCATATCTACTTAATGTGGTGACAGTGCTGCATGACTAAAAGGAAGGGTCCAGTCACAACATGTGACTATAAAAGTTTGTATGGAAGTGTTTTTCAGGTAGACACATTTCTGTTTCAGCACAAATTCCAATGCCTTCCAAAAGGTAACAAAAAATTGAGTTAGCAAAACTTTCAGCTTGGCCTTCTAACCCACTTTTCTTTGACTAGCAATGCTCTTGTGCTTATTTTTAAAAGAAATTCTTATTCTAAAATGGTTATCACCTCTGACTGCCAAACCCAGAATGCTTCAGCAAGTCTAATTATCTCCTTAACAGGGTACTACTTTAATACAAAAGCCAGATGATGCTTACTTTTTAATTATTGTTTTTAATAAGTTCACCCCTAAAGGCCTAAGCTAACTGCTATTGGCATGATAAAATGTACATTAACTTCAGCAGAAGCTGGATCAGACCCTAACAGCAAAAGATAATTACTACATAAATCTTAGCACCTCGTATACTTCCAATGTAGCTAACTTAAATGGCAAAATCTCTGTGAGAAGATTATGGACCAAATTATTTATTGTGGTTTACTATGGCTCCATATAAATTATTCAAAATTTCTATCATGGAAAGTGAGAGGCAAGTAAGCTGGCAAAGCAGTAAGTGTTAACTTTTATGGCTGAAATTATGATGTTTATCACAAATGACCCTTGCCGCCAATCAGTAGGTTGAAATGAAAATAAGGCATAAATTATTGTTTTACTTAAGTAATGCAAAGAAAGGATGAGGGAAGGCTTATACTGATGTTTTTACAATGGATTTAATATCACCAGGAATTACCTGTTTGCTTTTGCAAGCTGTGACATGGTAGAGGGGCCATTTCTCACAAATTTCATAAGGCATTAATTCAACAAGGTACATAAGATGAGTTTACCTTTAAAATGCGACAACGCCACAAAAATACTGGCAGACTTCTATTAAATGTAGAATCTAATATATAGCCAAGAGTCAACAGTGGTGAATTCAGGACTGTGATTCACTGAAATGAAGCCGAGTTTTATTAATCATCTGCTATAGCTTATGCTTATAGAATTTACCATTTGGATTAATGCTGTTTAATTTGCTAAAAAGGTATTTACATTTCTGAAATGCTGCTGATCAATAACTAAACCGATGCAGGCATTATTTGTAAAAGACTCCATCCTAACTCCTTGATGGTATATCAGACTCCAGGCAGGCAACAAAAATAGCTTCATAAATAATACAAAACTACAAATACACACTCAGTCAAAACAAATCAATAAATGAATATTGATGTTCAGTATACAAGTAACAAATCTATCACTGATTACAAGAACATAATAAAAAAACCCCTTTCTTCATGTTTTGCAAGCAGCACTTGTATCCTTTACTGAAGATAACTTGTTTTCACTCTTGAGGTCTTCTGCATTCTTTAAACAAAACCAAGTATCACCAGTGTAAAATGATGAAGAATAAAAGAAGTCACAAAAGTACCCTCCATATTTGTAGATTTGGTCATAAAAATCATCATCTGTTTTTGGCTTTTGCCAGGCTAGATAGTGTTTTAGTTTAACCGGTGAAGTCATAGATGAGCTTGCAGAATGCAGTGATCATTCTAAAAATAGCATTTACTCTGGCAAAGGCAGCTTTGGCTCACTCAGCAGACTGCGCCTGTTACTAAGGAAACGTCGTAACAGGTATAGTTTTGAACTCCACCCTTGCTTGCTTTGCCTTTAGAAATTTACACTGCTTACCTTTATAGTTACAGAATTTGAAAATGTTTATTACATTTTATTTATTTTTCTTTTATGGCAGACTAGGTGACTTTATGATGTTTTAAATAATATTTTACTACCTTATGCATGGAATATGTACTTACCTTCCCTTTTCCTTTGAGTAAATTTCCATGGAAACTGAACATGTTTTATTCTGCTGGCTGCATTTCTTGTATACCTGAGACACTACTTTGATTAAATGCACCCTCGTAGTTAACTAATTAAAACCTTTACAGTAATACTCTAACATCTCTGCTAATCTTTTTAAAAAAAAATGTCTTGAATTTAACTTAGCATACTTGCTAACCAAGAAATAGTATTTTCTGATCTAGCTAGAAGCTGGTACTGCTCAACACTTTCCTTGTAATCACTTGAACAGTCTGTGAAGAACTGATTTCTATCATCAACTCTGGGTTCACGACCAGCTATAGACCCTTCAGTATGCCTTTAGTTCCCCACTTCACTTGTGCCTTTTTTTTAGCGCCAACTGTTTCCACAACATAATTTCCCAATCCCCATTCTCTAAGCCATTATGCTGTAACTTGTAACAGCATTTTCATAGAAATGTTCTCTTTTAGCGTATACAGGTCCTGCTAGGGAAGGAGTAATGGGTCCTGATGACTCGCTGCAGAGAGCATTTCATTATATCCACTGAGTCCAGGCAGGATAGTTTGGGAACAGGACTAATGTTATGGGTGAATAGACTTTTGGTAAGTGCCATAACACCCCAAGAACTAAACTGAATGCTGGTAGACTTTTATTTTCTTTGCTAATGAAGCCAACCCTTCCTCCAAAAAGGTAAACTGATTATATTCCAAGACAGCAGATTTTAAAGACATCTGGGACATGTACCGCTTCACAACATATTTCCTCTTTCTCATCTTAGTCCATATCATCACAGGCAGAACTTTGATTGTAGACTTCCCAGGAGAAATGGGATAGGTTAGCGAGGAACAAGGAAGTAATGACAACTTTTTCTCATGCATGAATTTGGAATGAAGAAAAATAAAGCATCTCTTGCAAGTCCTAAGTGACCATAGATCAGGACTGAAAGTAGGGCAAAAATATGTATATGAGAAAGCAAATGGCCAGAACTGGTACAAGCCACATATTTCTAGGACTTAGGCAGCAAAAGAGAAAATTAGAGAAAGTTAAAAAAGTGTTGCATGTGACCTGCAAGAGCACCTACCACAGGGGCAGGGAAGAAAATATAGACATTATCTTCCAAATGCAAATAAGACCCAATTCTGCACATGAGAACTAATATTCAGTGATTTTTACTTAACTCAGACTTGACAGATTAATGATGAAACTGCAATATGACATGTGAAGGGAACAGTAATTTGGTACATAAAAACCACATTTTGATGTTCCCTTAATTAGATTGTGCAGTGAGAAAATAAACTAGAGAAGAATTTGCAACTGGTCTGAACCAAAACCAAACCCAGCAATTTCAGATTCTGGGTTGAGAAAAAGGAGAAAAAGCTTTGGTCCGGAGATTATAGATCATTAAGTGAATGTGGAATATTTGCAGAGATGATAGTAAGATTCAGAACTATGAGAATTTTCCAAGGCAAAGAAGTCACCTTCCTCCGACTAAGTCTGGGTATGTTCTTTATTAATTGTATCAAAGAGTTTTTGATGCTTCTATCAGCCGAATAATGTGGACAGGTACTCCTCTGTACTGTTAAAGCCTGGGGTTTGTTTGAATCAGGGAGATCACGGCCACGCTGTACATTGACAGGAGCATATGGCAGCACAGCTATCTTGTCACGTCACATACCTCAACAATACCTGCCCTGCAGCATCCTGACTTCATATCTGTGCTCCCTGCACATGTCATGACCCAACAAAGAAGATCCATGGAAGGGATCATGCACTACATTTCCACTTAGCTTCTTCCCACTTGCTGCACGGCTGTGCTGCCTCATTCTAGTGGCTGAGTTGGCAAAGTGTAGATCACTGAAGATGACCTCAAGGTCATCTATGCCCTCCTAGAAATGTCCAGAAAAATCTCAAAGAGCACAGCGGTCTTAAACCTTCAGCAAGAATGAGGCCCACTGCAGCTGGGATGTTTACCAGGAAGCATGAACTTAAAAGATAAAAAATGCTGCATTACAGGTCCTAGTGAGGAACTGGTATCTGTGATACAGTATGAGCTCTTCCATCACACAGTTTCATCCTCCAGAGCCTGCGTGAATCCTGGATCCCCTAATGCCAGGGAAGCAGTTTGGAGTTACAAAGCTGCTGTTGGATTTGTCATGGAAAAGGAAGATGATGCCATCTTACAGACTATCTATCCTTTCATGCTACCCATTGCTAGCGCCCCTGTGGCTTTCAGTCTGATTCGCAGGCACTTTACTACTGTATAAGTGATGTATATCTCCATATGCTGCACGCTATGGGAAGCCCTCAGTTAAACGAATGGAAAATCCTGATCCTACAGGTCACCATCAGTCACTGAAGATGATTGATAGAGACTATGATGAGCAACAAATGCCAATAAATGAGGTCTGTGTTTAGAACCCAGATATCCTCTCTGGGTATAAATGGACTGTCTTCCTAATTGTCAAGGAGTAGCAAGGGCAGTTTTTTCTCTGTGACTGCACGGAGCAGGGATTGAGGAACAGCGTCACAGTGCTTGAACAAGGAAAGCAGGCCTGGAATGGTAAACAAGGTCATCCAAGTGTCCAGTCATCATCAGGCAAAGCCACAGTGATGAGCCAGGTCTGAGGTCAAGCCAGAAAGTCAAGTCAGTACATCAAGGTCAGAGCAAGGGAGATAAGAGAACAAACACAGATAAGGCTGCAACAGGGCTTACAAGCAGCTCCTGAGCAAAACAGGTTTAAGAGGTGAAAGCAGAGAAAAAAAGCTCCCACTAAGGCTTCTTGGCAGAACATTCTCAAAGAATTCAAGGCTGGACGCTGGCACCATGACCTATGTGCAGGCTGAGCCAAGGCAGACAAAACTCAGGGTGAATCAGATGTGCTTAATGCTCTGATTATAGTGACAGCCACTGATGGAGCAAGTCTCCTACGTTTATTTTGAGGATGGTGAAAAAGGACAGCCAGACTCTTGGTGATTATCAAACCTGTCTCAGATTCTGGAAGCTATATGGACGGGTCTCTGAGTAAAAGCTTTTGTCCTAGACTTCAGATTCATACTTTTCACAGCTTTTGAAATTTGATCCAGCATGATATGCTGGTTTTGTAGAAGCCAGCCTGTACCTGTCTTGTTAGCTGTCTTCTCAATTTCCGCAGCAAAGCCACAAGTACAGCCTGGTGCAGGAATATATCAATTTGAGTGCTGTCCCTCCAAGACTATAACAATTTGTGCAGTGCTATATGGATCTATGGAGAGAATGTCTTACATTAAAGGAAGGGAGAAGCATGCAGTCACTGGAGTCCATACAAACCTGTGGGATCTGTTACTACTCTAGTATAGAGGGGTGGAACCTCAAGGAGCACTAACCTCTTGGCCAGGATTCTTCAGAAAATGAGCTGTTTAGTTCAGCCCTAAGTGAAGTCTAGGTATGCATTAACATCCATTGAGCGGATAATCTGGGCTCTAGAATCTCAATGCAAAACAGACACAGGAGCTTGAATAAGCACACCCTCTGTAATGTGTGGGCAGTGTTCTTGTAGGGAATGAAAATGACAGAAGAACAGAAATCTTAAATAGAAAGAATGCAGAGTCAGGTTCTGGTCTGTATTTAGCATAATTTTATTACAAAATAGTACTTATTGTTTCTGTTTAAAATAAATCTGCATTAAGAACCTCTAGGCTGTTAAAATGCTTGTGCTCCTGGTTAGTAACGATAAAGGAGAATAAAAAGAGAGAAGAGGCAAGAGAAAGACCATTTGATGTTCTAGAAGCATGAAACTGGTGCTATGCTTCTTCTGAAAACTAAACCAAACTGAATACAATAATAATAAAAAAACCCTAAAAAAAATTTAAAAAAAAACCACACCAAAAACCCCACAACATTTCTGAACAGGAGTGAGTCACAATAGGTTTCCCTAGGGTCCAGTAGGGTTGTCACTCCAAACAAACAATGCCACCAGAAATAGGTGATATGTTCCTCAAATCTGACCCACCATAGAGAAAATAGAGGCTGTCACTTTGCTCAAGAGAATCACTGCTAGCAACAGGTAAACACATCAGACCTAAGTAGAAACATGTGGACTTTCCATCTCTTCATGGAGATGAAAAAACCAGCAGATCAGACATAGTTTGTAAATTCTGCATGTTTAATACATGGTTCCGCAGAAGATTACTGAATACTGTAAATAATTTTGGCAAGAACTAGAATTAATTGCATGTAATTTATAAGTCTGAGGTTTGAGTCTTGATACCATGCCTTACAAGGAAATGCATAGCATCAGGGTTTGTGCCATGTATGGCACAGGTTTGTACCAAGTATGGTGCAGCACTTGTTTTTATGGACAGTCAGGTACAATATAAAGCAACTTTCTTTTCAATTCTCATACAACAAATGATCAGTAATCAATCTCCATTAGACTACATGTCCCACTGTCTTCCACTAACAACTTTCAAAGTGCCTAAGTCACTTGTGTAAAAATCTAACCATGATTGTAATTATTCCAGGTTGCACTAGAAAACTACATCTGGGTGATGGCAAGAGAGAATCTCCAGAGTTTGTGTCTGGGCAATGTTTGGTCTCCCTCACCTGGAAAAGTTTCAGCAGGGAAGGTAATGGTGTCTTCAAAGAGATATAGCTTTCCTAGGGGTTGATAATTGCTACATCACCAATTTACATCCCCTAACTACTGTTAGTGTTCATGATTTTCACTCATCAGTAATCTGAATCATGTGAAGGGTCCAATCTACTACCTACTCTTTCACATGAGCAGCACAAAATCTTTGGCTTAAAGACAGAAGAGTCTAACTTTCATACTTAAAAAGTTCAGGTGCAGGCTGTGCTCAGTGGAGCCCGGGGTTAGTTTCATGCTTATTTTTATACCATTTTTGCTTGTCTGGCAGGATTTGATAAATGAGAACTTGCGGAGCTGCTTATGGGTATATGATTATGCAGAATTAAATTGTCAGGCTCATTAATTATTCCAATTACACATACAAAACCAAGCAAAGCTATTTTTGTGCCCCCTACGATGAATTGTGTGCAGTCAATCTGTAGACATTTACATTTTTATACACTAATAAATGTATTTAAAAATGTAAACATAATTACTCATGGAAACAGAGCTGGACTTCGACTCACAGGGGGCTGCAGGCAGAAACCTCTCCCATAGTTATACCAGTATTTGCACTGTTTTCTAACCTAGCCTAGCAAGACCACCAGCCACCCTAATGTGCATGTGGAGCTCTGTGCATTGCTGTGATTGTTTTCCCTTTACACTCAGTCTGCATTCATTTGTACTTCATTATGGAAACACGCATATCACTTCTTTTTACCATTGTGAACAATTAGCTTACATGTGAAGATAAAAAAATATTTTGTCTTGCATTCACCCATAATTATTCTGGCATCTTAAAGGGAATGGATGAGAGGAGGAGTCTGCAATTTAATTCTAATAAAAATACCTATCACACAAATAAGCAGCGCACTATCAGCTATGCTTTCTTCTGAAGACACTGACCCATTTAACATCATTTAATTGCAAATCTTGCATTGTTGGCAGCTACTAAAAATAAAACCATCAGTGAAAAGGAACACATATAATAGCAAGAATAATAAGGTAATAAGATAGCCATAATGATTACAACCACAAAGACTATCACTTTCAGGTGTCCGAAGAAGATAAGAAGATTCTTCCTTTTTAGTTGAGAAAATTCTTACCTGAGAAAATGACTGATTCATTCAGGAAACAAATTAAGAATCTCATGGACTCTCTAATTACTATTGTTATTTACTACATCTACACCAATAAGGGGGTAGAGGGAACGGAAATAAGTGCATGAAGAGTCAAAGTGTTAGGGAAACTACATTTTTTTACTTCCATAACAAAGAAGCTGAATCTTTCCTTGAGGAAAAAACTCTTCTTTGTCTGAAGTTGGAAATTGCTGCACATGCTCCCCCAGTCAAGAGAAAGTCCAGGATGAGAAAGAAAGCAAAATAAGCAGCCCAGAAACACTACAGATGGCAAGAAACACGGTCCTGAGCCCAACATTACAGGTTTCTTAAACTCACGGTAAGAGCGCATTAATAACTTTTCCTGAAGGTCAGTCTAAGAGCTCACTAAACAATGCTCCGAAGAAGCAGCTCTTTTGGAACTGACTTTCCACCAAGCAATACGTCACTTAGATCTATTTAGCTATCTAAGATATATAACTTCCATTACTTTACCACCTGGAGACTTCAAGTATTTGTTTCTACTATTACTGATCTACTTTTCCTACTCCAGTTCTGTAAAGAAATTAGACTAGTTTCTTTACGTACCTGCATATAAAGGGGAATGCAAAAAAAAGCCGTAATGAATTTTGTGTTGAGCCCCAACAGGATATTTCTGTTCATTTTCACCTCTATCCTCTACATCAGTAAATCTCAGCCTTTTGGGTCAACAGACCATGATAAACCCGCACAATTGTCCGTGGACTAGCATATACCTTTACCAAATTTCTGACTTAGAAATGCTGCTAAATCTTGTCTTGTCTGATTGGCCAAAGGCAGGTTTCACAGCTCTTCAGAGCCTGTGCCCACTTCAGAGAGGTTTGGGAGAAGAGACAAAAGAGAGAAGGGTTATAAGTTCTTTCATTTGGAACAAATAAAGTGGTTTTGAAACAGCAGAAATCTTGACTTGGACTCTGGAAGCAAGAAGGAAACCAAAGCAGAGAGAGGTCCAGGCTCACGTGGACCTAACCTTAAAGCTCCTTCAAACCACAAAGCTCACAGCTTTACACTGGTATTTATCAGCAAGGTGGACAAGTACAAGTACCAAAGAGGAATCCCAGCTCAGGTCGAAGCTTCTTATTTCATAACTTTGATAACTAGTTTACAAGAAACATGACTTTCTACATCACAGCTGATCTTCAACACTTTGGGAAATGTTTCTATATGGAGTTGTTTATATATGCAGTTTTCTTGGTTCTGGATCCATAAAGTAGAATATCCTCATTTCTTCCAAAAGAAAAGGATCTTGGTAAAAATAATTTCTGGCCATCTCACCATTTTATAAGGCTCTCTAACGTGAAGTTACTTGCTGCAGTTTTGGAGGCTGGTTGGAAAGCTCTGCATGGGGCTCTCCTGAGACCCTGGCACTCCTAAAGCAGGGCAACATGCGTCTCTAACTCTGTCCGTCTTCCTCTGGGAGAAATCTTCCACCTGATTACTTCAAGAAAATGCCTGGGGACTTTTTAAGTTTCAACAGGTGCATTTGATAGTAACTGGAATCAAAAGAAGAGCTTTTGCCAGAAAGGCTTTAAAGAAGTTTTTGTTTGAGCGTCACTGCCTGCACTCTGACTGCTGACACAAGCCCTTCACTAGCCTGCAGGGAGAAGTGATTAAGACTCACCAACAGATAAATCTCACAAGGATTACACTCATCTTCCTGTCACTAACAATGACATGTACACAGTTTTATTGTAAGGATGAATCAAAGGTTGTGCAAGAAGGCTTTTTCCAAATCCCATTTCCCCATTGCTGCCTGCTCTTATTCAACATTTGCTAGATGGAAACCAAAAACTGGAAGTCTGAGACCCCACATTCACGGCTCGTAGCAGTATTTGGGCTGGTTTCAGTGCATATTTTTCTTCCAGGTAGTAAGGGTACACAAAAATCTACAGGAAATAGCGCATTGAAATCCATTCACCGTTTCTGTGCTGTTGCCTAGGGCCAGGTTAGAAATGCAGAACTTGTTCCCTGCAGCAAAGCTTTAGCTACCAAATCTGAAGCGATGATTTCCAAGGTTATAATTCTCCCCAGGTGCTCAGCGGAGTTTCTTTGGATTCAGGCACCAGGGCCCTTTGCACCAAGTAAGGATCTGTGCAATGTAGTACAATTTACAGGGTGTCAGAGTGATCTGAAGTTAAGATTCCTGATGCTGAGTGTAGTAAAAGTACCTCCATTAAATTTCAGTAATTGTGAAAATCAGAAATTGTGAAAAAAACCCAATTCTTAACTCTTTCTCTTTACTATCTTGCAAGCCCGTGTTCACATTTATTTTACATTCACTCACTTTCATGCTTCATATCCATTAAAATGAATATATAACAGCATGTGTTTTCTTTCCCTCCTATATCATTTATAGTTTGTTGCTTTTCATATCAAAGCATATATTATTCAACAGACCAGATGATGAATTTTTGATGAATTTTTGAAGCAGAAGCCAGACACAGAAGCACTGGTTAAGTAAATTGTACCTATAAATAACTTCACAACAGGGCCAAATATACAATAAAATAAAGTTTGCATAAATATCTCTTGATCTAACGCCTGTATTTCCTCCCACTAACATAAATCTCCTCAGTCACAGACACACTGGGTCTTTGCTGCTTGTGGCAGTAAATGTTTCCCACATGGCTGTGATATTTTTTGTACAAACAGGGATTTAATATAAATTGCTACAACCGTGAAGAGTTCCAGGACATTTTAAAGGGCTAGACTGCTGCTGGCCTTCATCCATGTGCTAGGTCTGTGGAAAGGGATGGTGGTCTACAGCTACACTTACCTTCTCAGAAGTTACAGGTGAACACAAGCCCTTAGTTATGAATGTTTATATTTCAAGATATTCTCTGTAACCCTAAGCAGGCAGGGAAGAAGTAAGCAATTGCACATTCCCTGTACAGAATGAAGTCTCTGACCATCACTGCTATTAGAGAAAGAAGTTCGCCGTTGAAGAGAGTGATGGATATTTTCAGTTGCCCTATATGCTAAAATCTGGCTGGAAAAGAGGATTGACTTTTCTTTCCCTTTTCTTTTTACTATGTCATCCTCGGTTTTAAAGCTTGTCTGTACTTACAAATCCCTGTGAAATAGTTGGTTTAGCTCTCCAGTTTCAGGAAAATTGTACAGTTCTACACTTTGCTCAGAGTGCCAGTTTCTTTAAGAAAAAGTTGAAAATACATCCAGAACAAATTGAAAGAATAAAAAAATCCTAATGAAAGAATCAGTTCAGATGAACTCTTATTTTCCTTTTTTTTTTGATTTTATCTGATTTTAAATCCAGCAGTTTTGTAAGTAAAGATTTGCGTGATTAAGTTTCCTCACATATAAACCCTGACAAAGATGGCACACGTAGAACCTACAGCTAGCTGCTGTAAGGGATCACTGCATTCCTTATCAAGTGGCTGTTTATTTTTGTTTTTTATTTTTTTTCCAGACTCAACTATGTAGTTTGTGCAAAAGTGGCAGGAAATTGTTTAGCCCTGTGATGGTTTGATATGTTGCAATTCACAGTATTCTACAGAGTTCACGAAGAGTATTTATTCAGTATGTGTCTTTCTTACTGAACACATCTTCATTTCCCCCTAATTCTTAATGCTGCATGAAAGGAAAAGAATGAAAAAATACTAGAAGTGTGGCCTCCAGATTCTTGTTGCCCATTCAGAAAGATATCTGGCTGCTTTTATGCCTATAGTGTCCAAAAGACATGTTGCTCTGTTGCTCCTTCTGTTCTGGGTTCTCCTCTGTCATCATAATTTTCTTTACCATGCTTTTTCAGTATGATTTTCAAACCTCATTCACATCACTTTCTGTGTGAATGAACAAGCTTCTCAAGTTTATCCCAAATTCTGTCTCCTTTACATTAAAATTCTATTTCTCAGAGCCTTCCATTTTGACCTCAGTAGCTAAAATCCAGAATCTTAGCAGTTTTTCTGGCATAATTTGAAATACATTGATTTTTCTGAGTCCTTAGCTCTGTCCTTAATTACCCACTAACTCGAAGGGGCTCCTGAGCTTCACACAGCTTGTATGGTCCTTCCCGTAGAGGCACTACCAGCATATTAACACTACTTATGTTAAATGTCTCTTCCGTATTTGGGTTGTCCTGTTCTACACATCTCTAAATAAAGACATTCAGTGGCATATGAGGCATATGCCACTGCAGAGTTGCCAAATACATGTGGTGAGAAAGAGCGCTCAGGGAAAAAAAATTTTTCAGCTACTCAGTTTTCTTGTCTCTTTTTTTATAGAACATAATTGGGATGCCCAGCCCATGTTGTCCATTCTGTGTGTATCTTCTGTGTTCATTTAAACTTTCTGGTTATCAGGGGACTGAGACAGGCACAGCTGGACCACTTATGGGATAAGCTGCAGGAATGAGATGAATGTGTAAAAACTAGAACAACTGTTTCAGTAGCTATTCTTGCAGCAAGTTATTCACCAGAGTCTCGCTACAGCATTCAAACCTTTTACCTCTTATGCACACTTCTGCCAGGCTTTTAGGAAAAAACATAATGTAATGGTCCCCTTGGAGAGTCAGAACTCTGAAAGGAAAAAAAAAAAAAAAAGGAGCTAAAATCTCATTGCATTTAGCTAACAGTGATAACTACTATGTTTTAATTTGCAAGCATATAAACAAAGGCCTAAACTCTCATCAAATTAAAAAAAAAAAAATCAAAGAATGAGTTTAATCCTCTGTTTTGTTTTTTTTTATATCAGAGAGGTAAGACACACAAAAAGAACAGAAAGAATCTTGAAAATCAGCTAGAAAACTTTTTTCTTTCTTAAGCATCAAGCTCTAAAAAAAAGAGAATTTCTTAAAACTTTGCGAAGGCACACAGTTCTTGTTGCATTAAAAACAAATAAAATCTTTTTTTCACCAGATTTGTATGAATTTTGCAGAAGATATACACACGTTCTATTTCATCAGCACTGTGTAATTCTGTCACTTTAACTGAAGAGCGCCACTGCATAAGCACTTGAATGTACACTGAAATGCTTGTAGATATCTCTATAAATAGCCTTCCATGGACAAAAAAGATTTTGCTTGAGCATAACTGATTTCATAAAGCATACCAGACACAGTAGTTCCTTGCAAATATTCAGTGTTCACTAGCTATCACCTTTTTCCTGAAAAATGTAGCATTTGCAGACATTCAAAATAGGAAATAATTTCTGTCACAGACCTCACAGTGAAGTAACCACTGGTAAAAGTGCTCTTTCAAGTGCTGACTTTTCAAGTCGTCCATGCAGATGTAGCTAGGATGTTATGAGCTCCAGCTACAAATTAATTAAGTGGTTTTGCCAGCAATTGTATTTATCGTATTTCTTTCCCAAGAGGTCTTGATCCACAATCCATTTGGATCAAAAGAATGAAATTCTCTAGCTTCAGCTGCCTACAGACCATTCTCTGAGTATCTTATATCATTAAGTACATCGAGTATAATCTCTCTAGTCAGTAGAAATTCTAGATTGTCTTAGAATACTAGAACGTAGGATATAAGTTACCAGTGAGAAAAGGAAAAAAATAAAATACAATCAGTATACAGTTTAAAGCAGAATAAACCCATAAATATTGTAAGAGAAATACTGATCTTCTAACCAACAAAAAACACTTACCTGGCTCTGTGGTGTAGGAAAACGGGATAAACAATACAAGCTACTTCTTGGTATTCATGTTGGAAATTGCTGCCAACCTATGCTTTTAACTGTAAGCACCATAGACTTAAATTTGCTGGCACTGAATCCATAGATATCATTTCTACTGATGTCAAAAGGATGTGCATGGTGTGGAATAGATCAAATGTAATATAAAACTCAAGAAAAAAATAGTATAGTCAGTTGTTGGGTATGCTAAAGAAGTCACAAAAGTTCAAATCTTTGTTCAAATCTTCCTCTTCACAAAGTTTTCTGAGGCATGTAATTTCTTGGATTTCACGTGAAACATGTGGAGTGATAAAATTTTAAATGCCAAGGTATACAGCATAATATGTGTCTGGATAGGCAGACAGATGCCTACACACATGCACACACACAATAATAGTATATGAGCAGTATGCAGTGTAGGGTGAAGATGTCTGGCAGATGCTTGAAACACTAAGAATTTTCTCATTAGAGTATCAGTTACTATTAAGTGAAGAATGTGCTTGGCGTGATATTCCTTGAAAGTTACAATAAAAGCCAGAATAAAGATAGATATTAAGATTATGATAAAAAAGTAGCACTTTTATTTAAAGTTGTATTATTTTTTAATAACTTTTGTAAAGAAAGTATAAGCCCATAATGCTTTTTAATATTCACTACAATACTAATTTTAATATCCAAGCAGACAAGACCATGGCCAAAGGTGTCTGAAATCTGTTTCTGTTTCATCTACTCCTTTCAATATGATTTTTCCTTCTGAATGGATTGCACCTCAGCTTCCCTAAAAGTCAGATATTCCTGGGTTTAAACCAAGTGCAAAGAAGAGCTAGAAGATGGTTCCTCATTTTCTTTGAATGTCCTGTGCGTTTACATACAGAGCACTGACTGTTGAGTTTGAAGCAATTGAGAATTTGAGTAAGAGGAAAGAAAGTTGAAGCTGTCTAAAAAGGTGGGGAATTTATTAGCCTAATAAAAGAGAATGCCACTAAAAATCAGTGGAGTTTTCTGGTCCAAGAGAAAAAAAAACCACCACCATCAAAACTAACCAACCAATGAATAAACAAAAAAAAGCATTGACATTTTAAGTACACTATTGATCTGGAAAGAAATAAAGCAAATGCTAAACGTTGCTGCTGCTGTTGCTGCCCATTGTTTCATTCTCCCACGAGCAACAAATTTATTTTTTCAAAAGCAATCTTTGAAATGTTAAGAAATAATTATCTTTGACTGCACAGCATAAAACCCCCTACAACTCCCTCCGCCCCAAAACAAAAACAAAAAATAAACTCAGAATTCACTGAAGAGACTAGAAATGTAGCACCTGTAATATACTTAGGATTCCACAAATTTTTACTCTGAGATGATCCAAGTAATTTATCTTCTGAGTAACTCATTTTCCACATTCAAATCTCTATCCTTTTCCCATTCCATCTAATCTAGAAGTAGGAAAACAGCAGAAGAGAAATGAGATTTTCATTTATAATAAAGTCACTTCTCATGGTGTCTAATAGGTAAAGTAGCCTAAAAGAGAGTTAATTATATTTTGGCCTAATTTAGATTCTTGTACTGGCTAGATTAACCAGTACAGTGACTCTAATGTAAACAGAAGCTGAGCAACTAAACTAAACTAAGATTACATGAGCAGCTACATTTGGAGCAAGAAGTAAATGCACACAATCTTGTCTTTGAACATATCTTCCTTATATAATATTATCTTTGAAGGTTTCTTTTATTTTAATATGGTGTCTAAGACTTTTCTTCCCCACTGCTTACTTGATGTTTTGCTAAAGGAGTTCTAAATCACCTGAAATACTTGTCTGAGGCAGTAAAATATATCCACTCCCTAGCTCTGTCTAGCTCGTTTGTAGAACATTTTAAGGTTCTTCTAAATTCAGAGAGGGACAATTGATATCACAGCCATACATTCAGTCACAGTGAAAGCAAAAGCCGTGGATAATGTCGTAAAACTAGTAGAATTGATTACTAGGGATAATTAGTTCAAATTAATATAAATTAAATTAAAATGTGCACTTTCTGGAAGCTTACAAATTCTGATTTTATTGTTTTCCTTTTAATACATGCTATCCAGAGAAACAGTTCTTATTGTACAGAGACATAAGAAATGATTGATAGGAAGGAAACTACTTTAGCTTTGAGGGTACAAAAGATTGAGAGAGAGATTTCTAAGAGACAGCAGAAAATGTTTAAATGAAGGTAGGCCAAATCTCCAAAAAGTCATTCCAGTTTTAGAGAAACATTGAGCTTTTATGAGCATATATTTCAGGAAAGCTTACCATATGTGAGGTCTACTTCATGTAAACAAAAAGTGTGCTTGATAGTAAAAGCTGTATTTAAACACTCCACTTTTATATACTAAAATCTAAGTTCTATAAATTCGAGGGATATATATTAAAATATAGAAGAGTAGAACTCACAACTAGAAATGGCATATCAAAGAAGTTTATGCTCGTTAGTAACTACTAATGAGATTAGTTAAGGTTAAACTGCTTTGACTACTGGAATTTAGAAGTCCAGCAAAGTAGAAATCTAAAAAGAAAGACACCATACCCACCCCAGTTTCTAGATCCACATGCCTAAACCAAGTTGTGTCAGCATACCTGGAACAAGGGAGGTTTCCTAGGAAAGCATTATCCAGAGTAGCCAAGGAGGGACCCAACCTACTTTGCTGTAGCTAAATAGCTGTGGGGAGAAAACATTCCCCATCTGGTAACAATCTGTTGGACAATCATCCTACCTCACCTGTGAGCAAAGGAGGACCCATTGACTAGTTGCAGCCACACGAGGTAGATGCTGGCCAGCTTGTGTCCTTTGGGAGGAGACAGCAGTTCTGTTCTTCTGTGGCTTTGCAGAAAAGGTAATGAGAGTGAGTTAGCAGAAGTGCCTCCTCATCAGGCTGACCCCACTCCTCAACCAAAGGGTGGACACTTTGGAGCTCTTGCTAAGGTGGCAGAAGAATTCCACCTCACCTAACACTCATGTAACTAATTCTACGCTTGTATGGATTAAGCTGTCAAGTAGATAAAGTTAAAAAAATAGAAGTTAAAACAAAAAATACTAATCAAAGTATAGGAATTGTTCTCTCCTAAATACCAGACTGAAGCTTTTAGTCAGCACTTAAATTTGTTTTTGCTTTAAAGTGGGCTGAAAGCTATGTTATGAAATATTTACATTTTACACAAAGCTGATCTTTAATCAGCTTTGAGCCGAACACTTGCAATCCCAACAGCCTTCAGCAAGAGCTGTGGTTGCCAATGCATCTGAAAGTCATTTTAGGAGCACAAAAAAACAAAACAAAACAAAAAGAGAGCTGTAGCTTGATAGCTTACAGAGTTCATTCTGTGGTCTGCAGCAGTGGTACAACTGATGTAACCCCGAGCGTTGTAATTTCCCGGCACCCCTGCCTGGCAATGGCACACTGAGCTACCTGGCCAGCCTCCAGCCAGCTGCTTGGGCACAGCTCTGGGGTGCGAGCAGGTACACCTCCACACTATTTGAAATTAGTGCAAAGCCTGTTTTTCTACTCTCTGTGGCAGCTGTGGACATAACGGCACCGCTGAGAAGGCGGCCGTCAGCCTAGGACGTTACCCGTACAAAACCCATCAGTGTTTGGTATGACTCAAAGAGCACAGCTTCAGTTCCTTCTCTGAAAGAGTATAATTACTGAGTTCCGGTAGGGACTGAAGACATTGGTGAGGCGTATGCACTAATAGCACATACACAACCCAGTTTCATCAGAAGTTACACATATTGCAGGAACGATGATGGCTTCTAGGAGTTTGAAGACTTGGAAAACAAGTATCATTGAGAAAGTCATGAAGGCAAAATACAGCTGTTTAGTAAAAGAATCATCTTTGTTGTTGAAGTGTAAATCTTTTTAATAGATATAGGATACTAAACATGTTCTTTGAATTGGTTTATTAATTTCATTCTGTGCTTTTCTTTTTCTAATGTATTTCATGATTTTAGATGCAAAGACAGGACTGTAAGTAGCAGTATACATTTGACAGAATCTTGATTTCTGTAACAGCAAAAGAAAAGACTTGTGGGAACGTTTTCCTCTTTTATGCCCCTTGTGAGATAAGATTTTCTTTTTTTATTTTAAAAAAAGATATTTTTACTTTAATCAAACAGAAAGCAAGATCTAAACATAGAGCCCAATAAAAAGAAAGAGGAACACTTTTCACTGATGATGCAAACCAGAGTGCACCATTTATGTGACATCTTTGAGTCACAGCAGAGCTACAGATCTGCTGAGGGCTGAGAGTCAGACACAGGGACACGCAGTCAGCCAGTCATGCAGGGGGAATTCGCTTTTTCTGCCATCCCAAATATGGACATTGAGTTATGGATCTTACATCTATAGCAGGGGTATGCCAGAAATAAAATAAAATTAAAAAATAACGTTATAGACTACTAGCCAGTAAAACATTCCATATGTGGATACAGATAGACTGGTAAATGTATACTTTGTATGGCATTTGCTTAATCAGTTCAAGGGTGTAGTTAGCTCTTCAAATAGAACTGAAACAAACCTCACATGAGCCTGTTGAGCTCTGTCCAAAATAAGATTGACTGGGTGATCAGTTGGGTGATTGATCAGCTCAAGAAATAAAGAAATCAAGGGGGCTGGCAATGGGTGAAATGACAGGGGAAAGGTCCTTACATTTTTGTTTTGTTTAGGACAAACATTTTGTTTATTTTTTTCTTTCTGTATTTTGAAAGAATGGATATAGCTTGATGGAAGCTTCTGAACAAATAGGTCTGGAGTATACCAGATCCTCTTTGCACAATTGTGAGGGGCAGAGGCCATGCTACTGACAGGTCTCTCTTTTATAGAAAGGTTTGTAGAGCTCTCTACACAAAAAAACAACAAACCCCCCCCCAAAATAAAAAAAAAATGCAAGCTGACTTAAGAGGAAAAGTTAACGAAAAAGAATTAATGGTGTTCAGCATAGCCAAAACAAACAGAATGATATAATTTAAATTGCAATGCTTTTTATTCTGCCAGACTCAGAGCAACTAGACACTTTCTACATTTTTCTCTGAGTTCCTGACTTTTTTGAAAAACATACCCTAACATCTCTTTGGCTGGGTCATCTTCTTGCTGTCTGCAGTTTTTTCCAACATAAAATTCCTCTCCATCTGAAAAAATCAGAGTCAGATAATAATAAAATAACATTTAATAATGAAAAGGCTTATCCAAACTGGCACTTTTATGTAGACCTGAAAATTAAAGCTCTGCATTTGCCAGGATTATAAATTGTACCTTCTTCCTACTAGGTCTCCATAGAAACACATTTAGAATTTTTTTTTTTCTAACAGCTAGTAAGCTAGGGATTTAAACTGTAGAGTCTGAATATTACTATTCTGCAAAGAACCTGTCTTAGAGAAAACAGGTATAGTTCTGTGTAATAACAAAGTAGTATTGCTTGATTAAAAGCAATATTAAGATTTCAGTCTCTTTAGAAGTAGCAGGCTTCGGGGGACAGTTCAGAAATTAAAAAAGGTGATAATGAACTCCAGGGATGTCAACAGTGTAATTTCCAGTCTACATAGTTCTCTTATTAAATTTGATGTAGGATACACATGTAATGACATGAATAAAAGTGAAATACTCAAAATCAAGGTGAGACAGGAATCAAGTAAGGTTGTGGTTCTGAAGCATGCAGCAAAGTCCACTTAGTTATTTAATGTTGCTGTCCATTCTATTTAAAGACATTTAATAAATGTGTAACAGGTGACTACTGAAGGGTTAGTTGAACAAAATGTCTATGAGCAACGTCCAAAGTAGAGGAGAGCTGGAAAAGGACCAGCTTTTGTATTTCCTGGGTGAATTTTCTAAGCTCAGTGTGGAGAGAAATGGCAGGAGAACCACTTTAACCAGTTGGTTTTCGTTGCTGTTTTAACTGGAGTTCACCTTGTTTGATAATTGCCTAGGAAGATGTTAGGTGCTTGCCTGCATAAGGTGTTGGTTAACAGTGCTTTGAGCTGTTAATCTGAACTTGGCTTCAACTTGTAGATCTGGAAATGGATGATGTTTCAGACTTTCATTAGAAATTGCCTTTGTCTCAAAATGTCAAAATGATTGTTCAGGCTGCCATACTTCCCATAACACAGCATAGGGAGACTGAAACCTAAAGCAAAGTTATTAATAGTCAAGATGCCCAAATCTAGGCTTTTGTTTTCATAGTCAAGATCAGGTCCGTAAAATGAGCATTCAAGTTCTAGTCTTAATACATTTCTCAGAGGTTGCAGATTCACATGCAGAGTTACAGTACTTCTACCACCCCACTGGCAGGTCCAGCAATGGAGGAAGCAGTCTCTGTCTGTGCTTATAAAGAAGAGTAGAGTGGAAACAAGAGGTATATCGGTCTGAAGAGCTATATAGAAGAAATAGCCTGGGTGAAAATTTCAAATTCCTCCTCCCTACTCCCCCAAATAAATGCAATGTAAGTATAACATAAGCTTGTGCCCTTGTATGAAGTACAAACAATATAATATCCTGGTTATATGAAAGGAGTATACACACACTGCTCTGAAAATATAAATTTAAGCTTGTGCCCTTGCACACTTCATACAGGACCTGGATCATGGGTTAACACACCCACACAGGTTTGGAGGCTTATTAAAATCTCCAAGACAATAAACTTCTAAATCCCCAACCCTCTTTAAAAAGCCTATGGTATTTGATGTTGAAAAAATACAGAAATCAGGGAACTTTGGGTGTACCATAATGGTCTACTGGGTTTAGCAGAAGCATTAAGTTTCTGGAATCATTAACTGCCTTACAGTGTGTAAATAGTAAACTATATTTCTCTTTTGGTTGCAGAAAGACAATTTTCTTTCTTTGTTTCATTTTTAAATATATCCTTGAAATGCAGCACCACGGATATGTTGCATGGTGTCATTAATCATAGAAATTCCACATTTTTGTGCAGACATGATTTTTTGTATATATATAGCATCCTTCTGCACCTTATCCCTGATTATTTTCTTACTATTTTAAGGAGAAATTTCATGGAAAGAGGGTAGACTAAGTTTAAAGTCTTTAACCTGAGGATCTTACCATTAAAATTCAATGTTATAAGCAAGATGAATGGGATAATAGACGAGGACTAAGCTTAATAAAACTTCTAGTTTCACATTGAAATAAACTGGTAACTCACAAGGCATTTTACCTGTAATGGTGCAAGTTGCAGTTTATTCTGTAGAGGCCAAATCTAGCACTTATAAAATGCATCTTCACTGCCTTCAGTAAACACTGCACTAGTTCCTAATTTTGGAATTCTATTTTAGGTGGTATAATAGTACTTCTAGAGACACTGAAATAATACCTAAATATGAGTTCCCTCAGTTCTTTCCTTCTAAAAACAACATCCTTTACCTAAGCTGAAGGGCCATGTTTTAGAAAAGTCTCTGGAGAGGAATGGAAGCAGGAAGTCTTTAATGCAGGAAAGCCCTTTAATTCCAAAGAGGTGGTTATCTAATTCTAAAAGCACTCAGCCCAGAAAAGATGCTCAGTGGGTTTGACTTCTTGCTTTTCCCTGATTTGGCCATTAACTCAGTCTCAGTTTTAGTTTATCAAAGATTGATATAATTTTCCTCACTTAGACATGCTCAGATCTCAGAACTTTGAGACCCTCTCATGAAAATTCTCAAGTAGCACAAAGTAATGAAGTAAAATGTTTTCAAAAGTTGTATATAAATAAAAGGAATAAAACCATTTACTGCAGTTTCTTGAATCACTGAAGTTACTCTTTTCAGCACTCCCAGCTTATCAGAAATTCAGTATCACCATTTTCCATATTCACTGCTTGTACCATTTGTAGATGCTATGCGTGGTTGGATAATGAAGTTTTTCTGTGTGCAATATTTTGACATGAAAGCGTGAGAGATACCTTTTTATTAATTGTCCATATTATCATAATTTCTTCTGCTGCTATAACATCTTTTTTTTGCAGATATATATTTTGTTTTCCTCTTTGCAACACTGCAGTGCCCCAGGAGTCAGAGAAAAGGTGCAACTCAATACACTTTATTGAGGGCACCTATGTATGAAAGCAGCTTTAATTCTTGTTGCATTCCTCACAGAGTATTCACTGGGGCTTTATAAACACCATTGGATAAATAAAAGGGAAAGACCGGAATTGTTTGGATGGAGGATGAAACAGCGCATTTCATTAACTATTAATTCCTTATAGTAAATTAAAATGTAGTACATACAGTGAGTATGGTAAACATTTATGTACCAATTAGATAAATATATATGCACATATATAGTGCATACAGTAAATAAAGTTATTCTGACTGAGAACTAGCTTAAATTACTGTATATTTGGTTCAGTAGTGTGAGGTATTGTCTGTTAGGTCTGTTGCACCAAGGATAAGGGGACATGGAGCATTTCTCCTTCAAGGGATTGACAGTAGTTTTCTATACGGTTTTCTTTGAGGATTAGAGGGCTGTTGCTGTGCTCCCTCCAGAGTTTCTGGTTTGTTTTTTGGTCCTTAATGCAGAAGCATTTCTTGCACAGTTTGATAAGATGCTACGGTGGTCTCAGCTCCTGGCCCTTGGGTTCAGTGGAATGTTTTGGAGGAAAAGGGATATCTGGAACTCCTCAGAGCAAGTCCAGGAACTGAAGCCAGAGCACTGACTCTGGGAACTTCAGGAAGATTGGGATCCAGCTGTGGCAGATGCAGAGTGGAGCAATGGGGCTTGTTTGCTGGAAAGGACAACCCACAGCTTGGCCTTGGGAGGAAAGATGTTCCTCAAGACAAAAAGGAGACTAGATGGGTCTGTGGAAGGCTTTACATTTAAACACAGAGTTGAAGGGTTTCCTGTGCTTCTCACCAGGAACACTGAGGCCAGGTTTGTTTTCTAAGCATTAGGCTTATTATCTTTTTCCCAGCAGATCTAGCTCTTCTATATTTGAAGACAAATGTGTTTCTAGATCACTATTTCCATGTCCTGATGAAACTTTCCTCAGAGGCTGGGTGCTGCTGGTGCATTAGAGGTGAGGCTAGATCCATTTTCTGATTGTGATCAAGCTCTAGTCTTTTCTCAACCACATTTACTGTCTTCCTGGTCATAGCCCTGCATGTCTGCACACAGAAATGAAAACCATTCATCTGCCCCAGTCCAAAAGACTGATAAGGACATCTGCCCTGGGTCTCCTCCTTTGGCAAGATTTCGGTGGCTTTCGCAGTAACAATAGCACGTAGAAGAACTATTCAAGCCAGGTCATAGTAACTCTACACTTGCCTTCCTGCCTGCTTTGTCTTTTGTAT
>NW_009715601.1:0-43089 GCF_000703405.1 Apaloderma vittatum | reverse complement strand
ACAACTCTTTGAGTGTGACCATCCAGCCAGAGAGAAAGTGTTTTTAAGATCTGGTTTTATTTATTTTTCTCACTATCCTACCCTGATCTAATTTATTGGCAAACTGGTGGTGATTCTATTGTCTAAATTAAATGTGTTTTCTCCTCAAGTCTCCTCTGTTTTTTGCCCAGGAACATAAGTGGTGAGTGAGCCCTCACTGTCCTTAATCTCGATCCTCAAGCCTTTTGTCCAATTTTCTCTTCCCCATCTCAATGAGGAGGTGGGGAGGAGTGAGCAAGCGGCTGCATGGTTCTCTTTTGCTGACTGGATGGACTCAAACTAGGACATTTGGGAATGGTAAGAAGTAACATGTTGTGGATGATAGCATAGTGGTTGAACTTGAAGCTGCTTTTACTGTTGTGCTGGAGTGCTCATGTTGGTTAGTGTAAGTTTTAACAGGCACTACAAATTTACATGGAGTCATGGAACAAGTCTGCAGAGAAGAAATCCATTGAAGATTATACAGATACATAGCAACCACATCTAACTCAGGGAGTACTTGAGCTAAAAATGTTTGGAGACTATCAAAGTATTAGAGAAATATACAATATATACCTGTATCCGCTTCTGTAGCCTTTCCATTGCGAGTGGTGTTTGAGACAAGATGTTGGGCTACAGTGCACGCTTATTCTGACTCTGTACTCCTGTTTCTGTGTTCATGGTCCCAGAGGGTAGCTCAGTGGTCTGTCTTTGTCTTGCAGCATAGCTGTTAGTGAAAAGGAGTTGCTGTATTATTGTAAAAGCTATTTAGATTTGTATATAGATGCTTATGCATGTTTTTGATCTTTCATGAGCTTCAGTCAGAGATGAATATGCCTTGCTGGTACTGACTGAGTTCTGCTGGAGACTGGAAACAAAATTAAAATTTTGGACAAAAGGCCTGGAGGATACTTGACTGATTTTTGCAGGTTTTAAATTAGGTGTATCCATTTTACTATGATTAATTCTGCCTCATTATTGGAAACTAAGCTGTCTTTAAAAATGCAGTTAATTTTGAGAATATGGTTGTGAGAAACATAGTGCTTGAGTTCGAAGTATGCTAGTGTCATGATTTAACTCCCACAGGCAGCTCAGCCCCACACAGCTGCTGAACTTCCCCCTGATGGGGTGGGGGAGAGAATCAGAAGGGTAAAAGTGAGAAAACTCATGGGTTGAAAGGCAGCTTAATAGGCAAAGCAAAAGCCGCACATGCAAGCAAAGCAAAACAAGGATCTCATTCACCGCTCCCCATCCCAGGCAGGAGTTCAACTGTCTTCAGGAGAGCAGGGCTCCATCACGTTTAACAGTTAGGGGTGAAGACTAATGCCATCATTCCAAATGTCCCCCTCTTCCTTCTTCCCCCAGTTTCTATTGCTGTAATGATGTCATATGGTAAGGAATGTCTCTTTGGTCAGCTGGGGTCAGCTGTCCCAGCTGTGTCCCCTCTGATCCTTTCTTGTGCACTCTCACTGGTGGTGTGAGAAGCAGAAAATGCATCCAAAACATACCCATACAAGCTACAGCGAAGAAACTTAAATAAATCCTAGCCAAAAACAGTACAGCTAGTTACCAGGCTTTGCAAGAGAAAGAAGACTTCTGTAAAAAAATTTAAGCCCTCACTGTGTTCATAACCTTCTTTACAATTGTAACTGATAATGTATTACAAGATATTATACCCTCTCTACAAAGCCGCTTTTGAATAACTTAGGAGGCTCTTCTATCTCAAATACCTCAATTCAAATCCTTCCTAACCACACTCATCACCAAAGTCACTTCGTATGAGTCTGTGGTGTATCTCAAGGTGCAGGAGTTGTTCATTTTCATTTTGCAGCTACTGTCCTGGTAATCCTGAGGAACAGCGTTCTGAGATCATGGTCTCATTTAACAGGCTGTTAATTGCAATCACTCCAAAGACAAACAGAATTATTTTGCTTTGGATGGCTGTCCAAATCCTTTGGAAGGGTTTAATGTCTGTTTGCATCACCAATATGACAAAGAATTTCCTGTTCTCTCATTTCCAAAGTGATACAAATCTCTAGTGGCTCAGGATTCCAGGACTTCCAGCGTCAGAATTGAAGGGAGAACTGTCTATATTTAACCGTCTGAAGCAGTGAGCAAATGGTACCATCATGCCCATTCATACTTTCCCTAGACATAAAAATGCTAGTGGATAAATGTCTTATGACCTTAAGTTCAATTTGGGTGAAATTCTTTGGTTCATGATCTTCAGAAGTTATTTATTGTGTGAATGTGCATCTGCAGACTCTTCTACTGTAACTTTGTAGTGGTATCTAAATTGTAGTCTAACAAAAACTTGAGACGTTCCTGGAGAGTTTGCATTGTCCTTTCTGAGCATAAAATTTTCATTTATTGCCTTTTTTATCTGTTTGTTTTGTATGTAACTCATATTTCCAAGGCCATTACTTTTATTAGTCTCAGAAATAAGTACACCTAGAATTTTTAGTGTTAGCATTTTCTGACTGAAATGATGAAGATCTTGCTTTCAGCACCTCTGCTTCATTCCTTGAAATGTTTGTGTGAAAACACCATACTATAATCTACATAGTCAGCTTGTTAAAACTTTTTATTTTTCCTTTTCTTCTCCCTGTAGTGCTTGCTGCTTCTCCAAGTAAATATGACAAACACATTAAAATAGTGTATAAACCAACCAGTAAGGTGAATTTTTGAATAATGAGGTTGCATTTTAATTAGGAAATTGTTTTCATATTTGTTTTCCTAGTTAATTCTAATTAAAACAATGAGCCCCTGAGAGCTCAGCCTACCCTGATCTGTGGATTTCAAACTTCATGGACTCACAGGTGTGAAAACATTAAGTAATATACCAGTGGCAATATCACTTCTCATAGTTTTAGATTTTATTTTCCATGGAACTCAAAGCACTGTCAGAGCTTCTTGCAGTGAAATGCTCTCCATGAGCCACTGGTTGGAGACTGTGTAATCAGACTGTGCAGTAGAAGTTTGGGCTTCTGTTGCCATGAACAACGTAATGAACAGCGTAGAAGAGAGAAGCAGCTTTCAGCAGAACTCTGTAGCAGAAAGGGCACTGTCGAAAGAAAAATAAATTGTTCTTTGAAACCAGAGGATGTTCTTAAAAGATCACGTTAGAGACTGTTTGCAATGGATTATTCATCTACTTAAGCAGAGCGGCAGTGTATCCATTGCTGAAGAAATGGGGTTTCGTGCATTTTTTTAATCAGTGCATGCTAAGTGCTTTGTAAATGAGTTGACCTAAATCCACAGTAGTACTGAGGTGTTCTGCTATGCAGAAATTTTTGATTCTTAGTTACCCAGGTGCCATATAGAAGGCACAAAAGGATTTTACAGAAGGCAACAAGGAAGAAATGCCAAAGAAAGGTGTGAAGTATGTTCTTCAAAGATAGTTGAGTACCAAACTCCAGTGTGGAAAGAAGTGCTACAATCTCCTCAGCATTCTTTACAACTGAACTGAAGGCCGGCTCAATCTTCTTAGTAGGAAATGGTGGGAGAAACAAACTCAGAAAAGTTACTGGTTCCATAATTTCCAAGGTGCTGTACAATTGTATAGGGAAACATGACTACAGATTCCCTCTTTGAATCAGGTAAAGTAAAGAAGGATTCAGAGAGATCCTGTTCTTCCCACTTTGGAGAACAACCAGAACAAGTTCTACACAGTATTTTGTACAGTTACACTTTGTTATTTCTCCATGCTCTAAACTGTTGCCTGTCACTGAGTTTCCAAAGTCGTTTTTACATTGCTAGGGCAACAGAGTATTTTATGCAGAGGATATAAAAAATTATTTTACTGAGTGGCATTGTATTAATTTCTTGTAGTGGACATCTTGTTTCTAATGTGTCCTAGTGTTTTATTTGTTTTCCTTGACTATACTAGAATTGATCTAACTGATCTATCATGATGACAGCTCCTGATCTTTAAGTGTTATCATTAACTGAGAACTATATAAACTGTGGTCATTTGCTGGTAATTGGAAGGATGGTGCACTGATCAAACAGAAATTTGGTCTGCAAATTGCATGTAGGTGTTAATTGCGCTCAAATATGTGACTTGTTGAAAGACTCCAAAATGCAACTGGGACCCCTTGGCACCTGTAGTAGTCTGTGTTCTGTTCACTTGGCCTATCACCTCTATCTTTTGAAATGAGGCAACCATAAAGGATATGGGCCAGCTGACAACAATCCCACCTGGAACACAACCCAGAATCAACCACCTTTGAAAACTCAATCAGAGATAACATCTATTGTCTGGGGTTAGCACCTAAAAATCACCAGAAAATGCCCCTGTTGTGACTCTAGCCTAGATATTGGTATACCATATTTCCACCTATAAAACTGGATATAAAGCCCTCCTCTGTAAAATATTTTTTGCCTCTGTAGATTAAAAATGCTCATTTAAGAGTTAGATGTTACAAGGTTTCTGCTTTGGCAGGCGTCTCTTGGGATTAATCTTCTGTGTTTCACTCTTGTGAACGTAAATCTAAAAAAGAATAGTTTTTTAAATATATTTTTAAAAGTCTAGGTGACCTCCAGTGTGATAGAACATGAAAGGCTGGCAAATAAATGACTTCCAGGCCATCTGATATGTTCCGTTATCAAAGAGTGTTCTTCAAATGTGTAAAATAGTATTTTGTTTTTTCCATTCCATATAAAAAAATTTTTTGACAGGAGATATTGGCTCCACAGAATCAGGAGCAGAGAATTTTTACTGCAGCTGGCTCTCGTCGCTGCAAATGGCAGGCTGGACTTTTCTAGCGTTGCCCTTCCTGGCTACAGTCTTGGTTTATGCTGCCACTGAAAGCAGCAGTGTCCACACTATTATTTCTGAAGTCTGTATCTCCTGCTTCTGTCTCTGAGCCATTTACTAATGATAGTTTGTGCAGTAAACGCTATTCTTCTTCCTGGAATGCAAAAATGAAAGGTTAAAAGAGTCCGAAATTCTAACACTGTGCATGAGCTTGCCATGAGCATGAAGGTTGGATTTCACATGAATTCTTACAAAAATACATGAAAAAATGTATTTCTGGTTTAGGTTTGCTAAGATTTAGTCACACAAGATAAAACAAATCTATTGTGATCTATATGAAATATTCAGTTTCTTATCCCTCTATTTGTCATCAGCTGTTTGAATGCATCTTTGGGTTTTTTTCTCTCTAATACATGACACCAGTCTAGTACTTTATTCTGCTTTTTGTAATCAATTTCTGACTTTTGTATCAGTTCAGATTGTTATACAGCAGAAAGGCATGACTGGTATAAATAGATTAAAAGAGAAAAAATCTGAATCATGTTAATGAGAACTGATCCAAACTTTTAACGAAAGATACTCAAATTTAGGTGGAATTACAAAATTATGAAAACCAAAGTTCACACAACATTTATAGGGCAACAAAAGGAATTGGGCTGAAAACAGGGAGAACAAACTAAAAAAAAGTTAAAAAAAACCAGAGTGCTTTTAGACCACTGCTTTTCATCAATTTTTCTTTGAGATAATGTAAAGGAAACACCACCGTGTACAGTTTGGGCAAGGGATTTTGGCATGTAGCTTTTTCCCCCTTCTATAACCTAGAAGGCAAACTAAGAACATTAATATCCAGGCAAATAAAAATAAGCAAACACGTGGACTTCTAGCTGGCAAGACTAAATGTGAGGTTGGGTGACCATTCTCTCCTAGCACATGTCTGTGCATTTGAAATCAGCTCATTTTTGGCAAGTTAGTGAAGTCTATTAGTAGTTCGTCTGACACCTACAAGGATGTCAGCTATATTTAGGAACTAGAATATTACACTTGAAAGAAGTGTTCCAAATTGCAGGCTTCTTTACAAAAATAATATGTCTATAAAGAATAATCAGTTGATAGGAATCTCTTCTTCTATCATCACTTTAATTTTCCACAGTTTGATCTTGCTTCACACAGAAAGCACTGTGTGCTTTTTGAGGAAAAAATCCTGCCCCAGTACACAAAAGTGAAACGGCAACAAAACCTGTTGCTATAGGCTTTGCGAGGAACTGCAACTTCGATGCTTCACGCTTATTTGTTCTGCTCATTGTACCAGAACTCCGTCCATGGCTTGAGTCTCTCCCTAAACACAAGAGCTCTGAACATTTAGACTAGTGTATTTTTCTTCTGCAGAGAGTCCTGTGAGTTTTGGCTCCAGATTAGAATGACGATAAATTACAACACTTTGGTGTTTTTGCTTTATTTTGTAATTGCTGCTGACTGTACTACTAATAAAGAGAAGACAATACTGCCTTAGGTGCTTATTAGATCATCTGATCATTCTGTTCATCCCTCTTCTGAAGACTAGCACTAGTTATGAAGAAAAACAGCAAATAATTTTGATACTTGGTCAAATGTTCTCATATCCTTTCCAGATTCTTAAGAAATTGTGTGTTGCCATGGTTTCTGCTGTGGGTTTCTAAGATACTCAGATGCTACTTTAAAAAAAATCTTTCAGTGATTAGAGTTTAAGAGAACTTTCTGCCATAAATAAGGTCTTCAAAGGGTCCTTTTGTCTTTGAGTTCTGAAAATTTTTCTGAAAACTTAAGTAGCTTCCCCACGCTTTTGGAGGAGAAGTTGAACAATCTGTTCTCTGCCCTCTTTTTCCTAATTCAAAAGTCTTTACTGGGACCAAAAGTTGTTTCTTCTGACTGCTTCAACAATCCAAGGGAAGGGACACCTTTTTACTGCTTCCTGGTAAATAGAAAGACTCAAAAATCCTCATGTCCTTGTATCCCAAGCTTGGTATCCAATGGGATATATGAGATGTGGGATTCCTCGCTCCCATCTCTTCCTTCAGAGTGCTCCTATGCCTGTACATATAGAGGAGTTCAGAGCATCCAGAAGAGGAAAGATTGAGCTCTGAGCCTCATTCACTGATGTGCCAGATACTGGTTATCTAAATATCATGTCCTATTACTGAATTGTTTCTGTTAATTATTGGCCATCCCAAGAGCTGTGGTCAGTGTGACATCAGATATATGTTAACAGGTGTTTTTTTCTGGGGTTTGAATGAAACTAAGTTTTACAGTGTAATGGTTGCAGATATTTCATGGAAAAAATAGATAGTATTTGGTGAAAGGTAAAAGATTGGCAATGCTGTCCAGGGAACAAGGTGAAATGATGAGCATCAAATAAATTTTGTCTTCTATTGAGATATTGTTATGATCAAATTCATGGTTTATTTTTTAATTTTTAAAACGTGCTAGGGGTAATGTTTATGACTATTTACGCCTACAGAGAGCACTAAGATGGGATGAAGTGATGGCCTGTTGGCAGTTACTTAACAAGAAATGCCCCACTGTGGAGATAAACAAATTCTTAGCAGAGTGAATCAAATGAAGGCCAAACTCACAGTCATTGTGTCTACAGAACGGCTTTCTTATACCTAATCGTACTGTACCAGTAAATGCATCATACTGCAAATAAAATGTCTTATTTGTTTAAATAGTTGCTGTTACAGCTACCAATGCTCAGTCTTTTGATTCTACAAAGTGTGCTTTACGCAAACACATATTTCACCCCATGGTTGATGTTAGCTAAGAACAGATGCATAGACAGTAACTATAGCTCAGCTGTTGAGTAGCAGTTTATTAAATCAATCAAAATTTAGCTTTCAATTTTGCATCTCAATCCTCAGGCAGAGATTGCAGTACCATGTTCTAAATCCATGAAAACCTCTGTACTGATTTTTTAGTATGGTAGAAAGCAGGTCTTAAGCTTTGAAACTCAATTAAGTTTAACAGAAGTAAACAAATGAAACATTTATGAAAATAGGAAAAGGTTGTAGCTGGAAATAAAAATCGTCCTTGCAACCTGTGTCGTAAGGAGTGACAAAGGATCTCAGAAAGAATTAAAAAAAAGGCTATATCTATATGCAAATAACTAACCAAAAACCTTGAAGAAATTGATGATGTAGTGGAATCCCTGGGGATTTTTTTCCTGAATTCCAAAGTACAGACATGGAGACCAAAAAAGCTAAAGCAATTATATCTGTCAAGGGTCCAACTGGATTTCTTCATAAAGGCCCACTGTCATTGTAGAAGCAGTGTTAGTGTTATTATTGAACTGTTAAACAGTTTTGTCTGTTTCAAATACTGCCAACCCAAAATTCTGTGAGAAGGTAATTCATTTCCATCCTCATCTAAACCAATGAAAACCTAATTTTTTTCCTTCCTTTTTTTTTTATTTTATTATTAAGGAAAGTGACAGCATCAAAATGCTAAGCAAGATTTAAGGTTATCTAACATTTGCAAGAAAGAGTTAGGAAAGAGAGTATTAAATCTTTATGTGGAGGAAAGAACGAAATAGGAGGAATGGTGTCTTCCTGAATTCTAAAAAAACAGTGTCGTGTCACAACAGTACTGTCTGGTGATCTAGAATGGCATGAGTACTGGGAAAGGAAGGTGGAGTAGCCATGCTATTCTGGAACTAAAGACCAATATGTCTGTAATTCTCTTGAGAGAACTCCTTTCAATGTTGTTGAGTTCCCTCTATAAGGAATGATCATAGATAGTTTAAGGTAGTTTGTCTACTTTCAGAAGAAAACATTTGCTGAATAGGCTCCATTGACCATGCTAATGAGATGCTTACAGAGTGGGTGAGCAGCTAAAGTATGTATGGCTGCAGACTAAATGACTCTGGAGAGAGCCTGCTTGTGCCTTGTGGGTCTGTTTCCTGTTACTATTAAATCTAAAGTCTCTGAAAAACTTAGGTTGCCATCTGTATACATTTATTTTTTCTGTTGTGTTTATCTATCCTGCCATTCCCTACTTCCCCTGCTGGCACTATGTCAGTTACACCAGTATTTTTGGAAAAGCTGCTTAGAGGGTCAGAGGTGCATTGGTGTCAACTTCATAGTGTTTCCCTCACTTGGCAATTTATTCTTCCTTTTTCTCCTTTAGGGTTTAGCACATAATTAAAAAGAGGTCTGCCAGTAAATTGGTGGTTAAAATATTGTCGCACAATGAATCCATCCAGCCTGAGCATAAAATACAAGTAATGGTTTGCATTGTCCTTGTGTTTGCTAGTTTATTTCAAAGAATTCTCAATGAATTATATTATTTAATTCTTGTAAAAAAGGTTAACAGCCATACTCAAATACAGTATTTTAATAAATTCAGCTGTCTTTTACGAGTTGGAGTCCAATTAAATTGCAGTTCTTTATTAATTCTTCCAAAATCTTACTGAATATGAATTGCGCTTTTTGAGACGTGTGAGCATTGGGCTTTCCCAACTTAGTTGAGACATCATAGACAGTCACAGATTCCACTGTTTCCATATCTTCCACACTGTCAGTGTTGGGGGTATTCTGTTATGTCCAAGTGTATTAGAAAGTAATTCTCTGTCTTGTAAGCTAAACAAGTCGTTCTATATCTCACTATCTTTTTTTAAAAATATGCTTTTTTGTTATTCCATTATTGTCCCAAAGCAGTCAGAAATCTTACAGAATTTATTGCAATTATTATTTAGATTTCTTTGGGAATGGTATCAGAACATCTTTATTTATCATTATAGTTATTATTATTATTATTATTATTATTATTATTATTGAGTGAAACTTGCATGCTTCTCTATAAATATTTAAAAGAGCATATGCAGGCTTCGAGAGAGAAAAAAGGTGCAAAAGATTGTTAGTAGTCCTTGAATATTTAAAATTGCTACATATGTCATTCATATTTCATCTGAAATAAGAAAAAAAATAAGTAGAAAAAGTAAGAACTTTAACTTGTCATTTTTTGCTTATAAGTATGTTTAAGAGGCTGCCAGGAGCTTTATTTAAGTCAATGTTGAAAGGGGCAAAGTTTAAAAATATCACGTGTTGAAACTGTTGGTAACAGCTAGCATTATGGTTTTCATTGTTCTTCGTGCATGCAGTTAATGCAGGTACAGCAGATTCTTTGAAACAACAGGAACTGATATAAGCATTCTTAGTAATGCAAAGAAACTGGTAAACACCTCAGAGTTTTCAGCTGCTTGTTAAGTATTGTTGAATATGGAATGAAGCATCCTTTGAGTGTTCAAGAAAATACTGGAGAAAGAATGATACTGTTAATGAAAGATCAAAGATAACAGAGGGAGAGACTAGGGGCCATTTACAGGTGACTGAGGTGACGAAGATGGAAAAGCAAAGCTAAATATCACTCCAGAGGGTACATTTGCCTTTCAGTTACAGCAGTAGAGGTTGTTTTGGGGGGTTTTTTTTGCACAGCAGAAGGCATGGATGATATTAAATTTTCACAGCTGCTTTCCAATAAGTTGCTGGTAGCGTGGATGAATATAGTTACTGTCTAGACAGTGAGAAAGCTTTATTTTTACCCATATCTTTGTCCTTATTATTGCTAACAACGAAGTGTTGTGGAATCATAGAAAAAGTTTATTGAAAGGTGCCTCTGAAAGCTTAGACCAGGTTGCTTAGGTCCTTGTCCATTTGAGGGTAAACTGTCTCCTGGCACCATAGTTCATTTTTTAAGATGGGTCTGATTGCCTTTTCCCAGTCATCGGAAGCTTTGTCCAGTTGGCATGGTCTTCTGAATATGACTGACAGGAGGCTTGGAGTGGCCCCAGTCCGCTCCCTTTGCTCACATCCCAACTAGTCTCGTGGAGCTGGGTGTGTCCAGCTGGCTTGTTTCCTGGCTGCCTTCCTCTGCTGTAGAAAATGCATCACTCCCACAGAATCTGTTGGTGGACTCATGGACTGGGAGGCCTGAGAGCCAAATTTGGCAACAAAATCCAAGATACAAAAAGGCATCCAGTGTCTTGGCCTTTCCTGTGTCCTTTGTCACTGGGTTCACTGCTCTGTTAAGCAGCGGACAAGCAGTTTCCTTACTTAGTCTTCTTTTTGCTGCCAGTGTCCTTACAGAAGTTTTTTCCTTGCCCTTAATGCCCTTTGGTTATTTTCAACTGCAGCTGAGCTTTTGTTTTTCTAATTTCATTGCTCTTCACTTGAGCACTGTCTCTTGTTGCCCCGAGTGACTTGCCCCTGCTTCCACCTTCTGGGAGACAGGGCTTAAGGGTGTTTTCAGGTGTCACTTACTACACACCATTTTCCTCTACACAGACTGCTCATTTACGTAGTCTCTGTTTGTCTTTAGACACAATTAATATTGCATCCATACAGGAACAATGAATGAATGACTGAAAAAGAGCCTGAAAAAGAGCATATGTGAATTACGACACTGATCATTTTATCTGAAATGTCAAATGCTTTGTGCAATTTAAGTGATGCTGTAAATCATAATCAGGGTTCAGGGTTCCATTTTTTCTGTTGAGTCACCAAAATCTCAAGAGGAAGCTATAATTTTGAAATCTAAAATGTGAGGATGATTTTATATTATACCACTGAGGATTTATATATCAGTATAAATATCCACATGATATGATATACAATATATGCAGGAGTTAAAAAGAACTGTTCTCTGGTATTAAAAAAGGAAGTTTTCCCTTTCAAATTTCATGAAGATGTCAGTTTCTGAATAAATTAAGCATTAATTTTTTAATATAAGTACTTCTTGGCACCAGTTTGTATAAACAGCTCTCCAGCTCTCAGCAGAACACTTATCTTCCTGATTTCCTGGACATATTTCTAGGAATTCTGCTATTTGTCATTTTTTGAAAAAAAGAAGTGTAGTATAAGGAGAAGAAAGAGAAAATTACAGTATCTCTAGCTTTTTGTAACTGAGTACATAATGTGATAGAAGTATCATGTACGTATATTCTTAAGGCTTCAGTAGTAAATAACTCTCTGATGCTGTATTTCTGCTGTAGGACACTGCTGGGTATCAGTGAGGAAATTCTGTCCTTATTCCTCTTTTCCAACTAGTTGAAATCCATATATTTTTTCTGCAATAAGATTTTTTTTTTTAGCTCAGTTTTTGGTGACAGCTTACTTCTCAGCTCTCTGCAGCTTCTTCACTTTATTCTTTTGAGTGAACATCTACAGTTTATTGCTAGTGTAGGAGAATATAATTAAGATGTGACCTGCACATGCTTTGTATGTATTCTCGTTCTACCTAATTCAGTTTTTCAGCCTCTGATACACACTGGCAAAATGATGTACACAGGTACTACTAGTGGTAGATGGTAGCTATGAACACATTATGTGTAAATTCTGAATCCAAAAAAGAGGGTAGCGAGAGTGCTGGCAATACTGAGGCTCTGAGAATGAGACTAACTGGAGACAGAACTGGCTGATCTAGCAGCTTAGGGGTGCCTAGAAGTGGGAGTCCTTTTTATGTCTTTTATCCATGATAAGCTCCTTTTGGTTGGTTAAGGAACATAGGTCAGAAAAAAATAAAAATAAAAGAAAGAGGAAGGCCTTCAGATGGGTAAGCTGACTTGGGTTGTGAAAGCCAGGACTGGCGCTGGAGAGAAAGGAGAACCATGTGGCTTAAAACAGTGGGAAAGGAAGAGGGAGAAAACTGCTTTTGAATTCTGTTTTTGTGCTTCAGCTATCCCATTTACTTCAGCAGGATTCTTCATATAAATGCATTTAAATATTTTGTTGGTTTATACCTAATAACGCTATCTAGCATTTCTATAGGCTTGCTTATCTAAGTGACAAAATGTTTTTGTATTAACACTAAAACTTGTTTCGGTACATTAAAGACAGAATATGAGATAAAAGTCTTCCTACTACCCTTGCCTACTATACTGTTCATTTTTATTCATGCCTCTGTTTATTTCCCAGGGCAGCTATGTCTTCCCATGGAGGTACTTCCAATGAGAAGTGGAGATTTCCTATTTGGCCAGAATGGAATGAAGCAGATATCAATGCAGAAAAGTGGGATGTTGGAAAAGCTGGAAAAGAGAAGGAAAAACATGAGAAAAGCCCCATTTCAGTAAGTGTTGTGAAATATATATATATGTATTATTTCCACTTCACTTTTTGTACCTGTATTTAATAGAGTGTTTGTCACAACTTCAAACTAATTTGTTACTGATAAATATACTAATTTTTAATCATATCTTTTCAATAAGTTTAAATAGTTCCCTACTAAACTAAAGTAATAAACTAAAGGTATTGTGCATTGTTAACAAACTGTTAACATATGTGTGTGCATTAATGTATGCACATTATCATAGAATCATAGATTAGTGTTTTAAAAAAATGCAACTCAAAACTCTATTTCATAACATAATTAAAATTGGGGATTTGGAAATAGCTGAGCTGTTGTGTGTCAGTACAATCCCTCCTAAGAGCACTACAGTTTCTGTGGACTCAAAAGGTTAAATGCACCCATTTTTATTATGGGGAAAATGGGTGTTGAAGTCTTTCATTTTTCACACCTCAGTTTCTGGACATGTGAAACACTGTTTGCAGTTCTACTGTGCAGAGACTGGTTTGAGGGGGTGTTGTTAGCTTGCAGAAAGTAAGCACCTGCCAGAAAAAATTCCTGAGTCTTTCCTTCCAACTTACATTTTTTGCTTCAGGTACTTCAGATAATTTGTTGTAGATTGGTATGTTTAAGGAACTTACACACTGAAATAAGTAAGAAAAAAATGCAGGGAAAA
This sequence comes from Apaloderma vittatum, assembly GCF_000703405.1. Taxonomy (NCBI): domain Eukaryota; kingdom Metazoa; phylum Chordata; class Aves; order Trogoniformes; family Trogonidae; genus Apaloderma; species Apaloderma vittatum. The sequence goes on along the minus strand of NW_009715601.1, from coordinate 29,545 downwards.
TACTATTTTGGAGTCTTTGGTTTGTGTTTGTTTTTTTATGCTTTTGTAATTTATTTCCTTTTGCCTTTTTTTAATTAATAAGTACTCAAAGTATCATATTTTTTCCTTCCCAGAAACTCTTTCTCTTGTTTGGTCTGTAGAAGATAAGTAGAGTACATTGTGGCATGTGAAACATATGGAAATGTATAATATCCCTAAAAGCTATGTAAAATTCCAGGCACAAATAAAAGGCATTAATTGTGTAACTGATTAGTTTCTCAGTCAGCAAAAGCAGTAGCAGAGGCACCTCCTCATCCTACATTGTGCTCTTAATTAGACATGTATCCTGGCACCTTCTGTTCACACGGAGGATAAGTATCACTCTGGAGATGAATGTTTGAAAATTGTGTGAGACTCCGGTTAATGGTCTAATTCGTGATGCTTTATAATTATAGCTCTCTTTGGTTTCTACAGCAGTTTTAAATGCATAAACCCAGCTTTGTTTGTGTCCAAATATCGCTTTAGATATTTACTTTCAGTTTTCAATTTAAAAATCTTTAGAAATAAGTGAGTTAGAAAAAGTACTTAGAAGAAACTTGGTAGAAGAGTGATTGACTTAAAAGCTTAAACAGTTTTTGGGTAGGTTTTTCTGAAAGGTTTAAAAGAAAGAAAACATTTCATATAGAACTATTCAGACATTGCAGACTCCATAGAATTCTAAGAACAATATTCAGCTTTTATGCTGAATCTTCATTTTGGGCTTTTCACACTTTTAGCTCAGTTATAGATACTGTTGGTTCCTTTTAATGCTACTTTGCACCTTAATTATCTTGTGAACAACAAATGTTTTAAATCTTATGGAAGATACAATACTATAATTAATAAAAAACATTATATTTTTGTTCACGTGTATTTTATGTAGTTTGTCTTTGAGGATCCTGAAGGGAAAGTAGAGTTGCCAGCATCCTTAAAAGTGCATTCATGGAAGCGTCCACAGGATTTTTTAACAGATCAGGTAAGAAACAAGCAATGCCACTCACCTAGCTATGTCACAAGTGGAGAAAAATCAGTAGAGGAAATTAGTTCAACAGATAAAACCTGCTTGACTATGCTTAGTCATCATGTCCAGGAGACCGTTGTAGGCCAGGGAGTTGGTGGCCCATGTAAGAGCTCACCTGTGCTGCCGTGAAGCCTACGTGTGATGGGCATGATCCCCGCTCCCAGGATAAACTCAGGCAACCCTGGATGGAGGCAGCTCCCACTTGTTACCCGTCGCTACACCACCTGTGTCTCCTTGCCTGTATCCAACTGCAGCAACCAGTTCTTATGTGAACGTCTGTGCTGGTTTACAGTAGAAATGATGAAAAGAGTTGTTTTCTTGTAAAAAAATCCTGTCATAGTTCAAATCCTGTCTTAGCTCAATAGTATCGAAATGGGATAACCCTTTCTACAGGTGGGATCTGTAGAGTCCTGTGCGTGGATCACAGGTCTCTTTGGCACAACTTGGGCTTCCCAGTGTCTAAAAGGATGTAAGGTTACCTATACTAATCCTATTCTTTCTTGTTAGACCTAATAATAGCATTTTAAATGGTACTCTACAGAGTCTGAGTGCCTTTCTTACTGGGATCACTATGGACTGGCACCTCCAGGTGGAAAACGTTGTGATAATGTGTCCTCTCAAATCTGATCTGCTTTCTGACTCCACATTCATTTAGAAGACACCTGGACAGAGAGATGCCTTTCTGTTTTCTTTGGGTTCTTCTCTTCTCACTTAAAAATCAGTGCCGTGGCAAGACAAGTTCAGTTTGTTCCAACTAAGGCTTCCTTTGAGTAGGTACCTGAAGTAATATAAATATATCTATTCATATCTACATATCTCTATTTATATATAACGTATTTGTCACCATATTGATAAACATTCCTTGGAACCACTCTGACAGTGGTATCCTGAAACCATGAATTAGCTTTGCCAGAAATATAGTACTTTTTCTCACTTCAACAATTGTATTTCTCCAGTCTGCATACACAACATGTCCACATTTTTGACAGTACTTGTCTAGAAGGTAACCATAACATTTTAAAATTAGCCAAGTTCTTATTCAGTTTATTTTTGAAAGTACTTGCAAGTAAAATAAACAGCCCACTATTTCAAAGGTTAATGTTCTCCAATGCTGTTGCTAATCTAAGTTTTAAAGTGTCTTTACTTCAGGTGAAATGCTGAAGTTCTCAAACACTTTGACTATCCTTCCAGCTTTTTCATGCTTGTCAATTTTTCTTTTGTCATCTTGTCAGTTCCATTTTTTGTTAACTAGACACTAAACAGGTCCAAGTTTAATTTTTAATGGAGGAAGGAGAGGGGGATGTCAGGGGAGTAATTGACAAGACCAAAAGATTGAACGAGAAACGCTGCCAAAATGCATAAACTGAGTACAGGTATCAGATAGATGAGCGCAAGAAAGCTGACAGCCCAGAAAGCCATGGAAACATATAACTGTATTAAAAATAGCTTTTATGGGTCTTGAGAGAACTAGGAAGAAAACACCTGTTTTCTTTAAGACCTGATTAAAACTTTAATGCTTGTTTTGGTCCAATATATTTTAAACCAAGAAGCTATGGTTACTAGAAATTTTATAAGTTGTTAAAAAAATTAAAGTAAATGTCAAGTGATGAAAGACTGTTAAGATGATACATGTTGCTACCTAATCTATTAATAACTATAAAAGACAGGGTAAACAAGCCTAATGAGTGCGGTAAACAAAGAATCAAGCAGTGATCACCAATATATGAAGAGAGACACAGATATTTAGTTCAATAAACTACAATCCTAGTATGTTATTTCTAAATGGCTTATAAAAAGAAAATGGACTGTATAAGAAAGTAGTAGTCATTGAACTGTTGTAATACAGTCAAAAGTTTCATAAAGTCAGTGTTCATACAGACAACGCTGCTACCTAACTGACCATGAGGAACCAAATCCCTTTGAATCTTGGTAGGGGGCCAGAGAAATCTCAAAGTATGAGGCAGTGTTATGTTCGTCATTTAAATGGAGAAATGCCAATAATATTAATAAATTGAGTGAATCTCAGTTTAATTATGTAATTATTTCATTTGTTACTCTCTAAATCTCCTGGTAAAAGTAATGAATTTTTAAAAAATTCTGAACATCTACATTATAAGACCTTTTTTTTAAGAAATATCTAAGCAGCCACAAGATTTTTGAACTGATGACCTTTAATTTGTAGATGTCTAATAAACGCTTGTCAGAAGTCTAATATTTGTATGTCACTACTGTTAAACATTTCATTTTTTCAAAGTAATTTAGATATGGACTTAACTAATTTACTTTCTCCTAGATTCCTGTGGTTGTCAAAAATGAAACCTCATTTGACCTTATTTCAGCAAATAAGCATATATTTTGTAGTGAGGTAAGTAGAAATACATTAATGTCCCTTTTAAAAAATAGTTTCTTTCTTTCTAACTCTTTTTGATTTCACTCTAAATTTCTACCATGAAGAAATAAGTCATAACAAGTAAAAAATTGTGAAAAAAGAATAATAGGAATAAAAAGGCAAGAAATTATCTGGATTTGTTTAATTAGTCTTTACCTTTTTTATACATTGAAAAATTAAATCAATGGTGGTAAGAGATTTTCCAAACATGGTGTTTTATTTCCTTAAATATACATTCTGTGAACTACAAAAATTATTATTGGACAATGCTCTCTAAAGATAAGAGCAAAGAAAAGCTATATTAGAAAGGATTTATATTTTCCATTCAAGCTTTTCCCGAAGTCATGTTCTTAGTGTGCTTGCATGTATATGCAAATGTCTGTCACCTAGCCAGTCTCTTCCTTCCCTCCAGAGTTGAATAAATGTTTGCTGAACTTCTGCACATCAGGGGAAAATAAAAAGCAGCAAAACCAAAGCATATGTGTGTCTTACTGAATATAATATTACTCCATAATTTCTATTTCATTCAGTGCTTCAATGAAAATTCAAAATCCAGTACCAGAGAAACTGTATGGGACGAAGCCAGCAGAAAACAGATGATGTAAATTTTACTGTCCCCTGAACCACTGATTAATTTTAGGGCAAGTTTCTTGTAGTACAACATTATTCTCATTTTTGTTTATAGAAGTCACTGCAGCAGTCTTGTAATACTTTTGAAACTACGGCACTTATGAGAAATCTGCTTGTTAGAACAACACATGCACTAAAGCATGAGTAGTTAAAGCTTCTATTTTAAAATTTAAAAATTATTCAATATTATTAATTATTTAGGATTGCTTTTTACTGAGTACAAGTAAGAAGTATTGAAGCCAATACAAATTTTTAGCAACTATATATAGTGATAAGCAATTACAGAAGTGACTGTTCACAAGACCTGTAATGTAATTTATTTTGAAGTTGTATGTCCTCATTTTTTCTTTGGTAAATGATGAACAGCATAATTTATATGGTGCCTTTACTTCAGTTTTGTGAAGTTTTGTATTACTGTAGATTAATATTATAAGTATACTTTTATGTCACTTCATTTAAAACAGGATCTTTTTTTATCCCTTGATCACTATAATATGATTTGATTTTATTTTTCAAAAAGATGTAATTAAAATAATTTTTTTCCTATTTTTCTCTGTTTCCAGCTGATGAGATGGATTATAAGTGAAATTTATGCAGCCTGGAGGATACATAATGGAAAGGCCCTAACTAATGGAACATCCACACTTTTTTGGAAACCATGGGAACACATTTATGCCTTATGTAAAGCCACCAAGGAACACATGCCACTGTATAATAGCTATGGAAAATACGTAGTGAAACTTTATTGGATGGTGAGTATTTCCCTGCAACAATATGTAAATATTATGCAGCTAGTGTGACAAATTTTAATGGCTAGGGTAACTATTTATTGTTATATGATAAGCATTTGTGTCCAAAACACAGAGAAGTCAGCCTTGGAGCAGCTGTGCCACTCCCACCCAGGGAGGCAGAGGAAAGTGACCCAACCCAACGCGTGGTGCTCCTCTGCAGCATGAAAACACCCGCAGCATAGGGAGAGATGACAGAGAGCTGACATCAGTCCTGCCAGCACAGCAGGCACTAAAAAGACCCCAAAGCTCTTCTTAAGGACCCCTATATACTGAGCCTCATGGGAAGGAACACTGTGATTGGTCCATTTGAGTCACCCATCCTCTGCTCCCCACAGGCATAGCTGCTCGCCCTTCCCCCCCGTGGTTGCACCCAGTGCCAGGAGCCCCAAAGAATTTTTATCCTGGTGCTCTCAAACCAGGACAGGCATATTTACTGATTTTTTGTTTCTTATGCTCTTTTGTTTTCTGAAATTACTTCTTGTTAATATTTTTGTGGGGTTTTTTTGCTCTGTGTCTCAAAATGTTATGGTGATGCTAAACATCATCTCTGTGTGCTAACTGAACAGAAATTACCACTTGAATTCTCTATGTGTTTGGCTTTTCCTGAGTGAGAAGGTATGTTTCATTTCATTTTTGTTGGAGAGAAGAATATGAATACTGATTGTGAGACTTGCATTCCCTATAGACTGTAGGATTTAAATTCCCATTCAGCAACTTTTACCTCATTTTTATTTGCCTTAATTTGATCTGCTGATTTTTTTTGTGCATGCATTAGTTGTTTTGAAAGACTATTTGAAATATTTATGTTACTGTGTAGTGAATGATAGAACATGGAGGTTTGATGCAAATGTTTAGTGGAGTCGGACAAGTGGCCCACATCTCTGGTGTATTAGGTTTAAGAATGGTTTTTTTATTAAGTAACTCAGTTGGCTGAATTTATAGAGCTATTTCTATCCAATTGTATTTAAAGGTTATTAAAAAATTTCTAATGTGAGGACCGTTAGCTTAAGATGTACTGGTAAAACCAAAACATCCCATGGAGTTTCTAAAGAAAACAGACAATAACTTCTTAAAGCATTTTACAGTCAAAAGGAAACGCTTAATAGTGAACCTCATACTAATAAGCAAAGAAATAACCACTGACCTAAAAGTTACAAGTTGTCTGTGTTGTTATTCTGGATGCATTTGTTTTGCAAACAGAGTATGCCACAAAACAATACAAGGTGTAACTGACCCTATTAAACTTACAGTTGCCCAAACGTGAAGATGTTTTTGACACAACCAGTTGGAAATATAAAGTTTGAAGTGTTAATGAAAGCTTAGAGGCATCCAGTTGGACTTCTAGGAAGATAAAATTAATGGAAACAGAAAAAGTTATACTTTAAAAAAGAAAGAAAACCTAAAAAAGAATGTTTAAAAGCCTTTTTTTTTAAGAAAAATGCAAGCAGTAATGTTCATGAATATTGATAAACAACTAAGACAATACAGACAGCTGATTAAGCACATCAAAGGCACTAATGAAATTTGAGTAGTATTGATATACAGTATTTAAAAACAGAGTCAGGCTATCGCATGTTACTGTTAATAGAAGCATAAACAGCGAGGTGGAAAAAACCCACACCACCAATAAGCAGTTCTTCAGTGAATATGTCTTCTCTATGTTGGAAGACTGAAAGAGATATATCTGTTCCCTGGCACACTGCAAATTAAACAAACATACTCATCTCTAACAGAGCAGGTTTAGAGGCTTCCGCTGCTCGAATTACACATTTTCATATCAGTAGATCCAGGTAACTATAGACATATTCAGAGTGCCTGCTTGAGATACCTGCCTTAGGCATCACCGCGCTGCCTCCAGGAGCCGAATTTAAGTAGATGAATGTAGCTGGTGAAGTCGTCTGCTATTGTCAGTGAGCGTAGGTGTGGATTTTATAAAAGGTTGGTTAAGTTGTCTCACATACCAAGTGAGGAGCTGTCAGCACTAGCCAAACAAACATTTGGAGTTTCAGAGAGTTTTCGTGGAGGTTAAGCAGCTGACATAGGGCTTTGTATTAGGTGCATCCATCTATGCAGATACCAAGCACTAGATGATTCTGTCAAGGTGCATGAAAAGATGTAGAGAGCTCCTGTCTTTTGTCAATGGCTGCCACCTCTCCTTTTGCATAAAATGTGGTTAGTGCAATTCTCGAGGAGTGGAGGAACTGAATATTCTTCTCTTCTTAGCTGTTAACGGCAAAAACTCTCAGTTTATGCGAGGAAAGTTCCATGCCTACAGCTATGACTGCTCTGCAAAAATGTGTGTCATGGGACCAAACACCAAAGGATGACTCCTGGATTCTTTTCCAAAGTTTCATTTACACTTTAGACTTTCATGTGTTTAACTTGGATCTCTTCCAGCTTGATAGCGGTTATAAAGGCATTGCATATAGTTAGTTATAAATGGAAAATTATATTATTCAAAAAATATTACTGCCTTTTAAGAATTACATGCACAGAATTACTGCTCTGTATTTAAAAATTTCCTGAGCTATAGAAAACCAAATATCTTCTCAATCTTTTCTTTTGCTTTTCAACTTGAACAGCTCTCTCTATTAAACTTCAGCAATTACTGAAAGAGGAGGTGAATATGTGATCATTTCGCTTACTAGGTCCTTATCAAACTTGGGAAATCTTAAAAATTTAGTTTTGTCTGTCAGGAAATAGTTTTATCCTAAAAATATTAGTCTCTATTACACTCTTGGGGTATCTTTACCGCATAGCCTAAATTTATTTTCTTCCAAAACCTGTAGACCTCATGGAAAGTTAATTGATGGGCATTTCATCTTGAAGCCACAGGTTACTTACGGTGAACATCCGAGTGATTTGTTCGTTCTTTGTCGTTTTATGAATGAGTTAACAAGTGCTTGCTATTGCCCCACTAATTCCTTAGCCTCTCTATTTAATGTCTTTGATAACTAGGATAGATGCTTTTTTTAGAGAACACTAGGCAACACTAGCTTAATTTACTTATGAAATATCTGATATTGGAGGCTTCAGTATCTTACTTTACCTGTTTAGTTCTTATCCTGGAAATAAGGATGTTTGTTACATTTGATCATTTTATATTGTTTCCTATAGTGTTTTATAAGGTACAACCTCAGTGCTTTCGAGGGCACTAATTACTGCAGCCAACATCCCCAGGTAATTCCCGGGAAGCAAGGGGAATAGCTTATTTCACAAGCATTTTCCTGACTAAGACCTTTAAGAGGCATTTGAAAAACTGATATTTTAGTTAAGCCTTTTTTAAATCTTTACTATTTCTCAGGCATCTGTCATGGCAGCTGAAGAAACAGCAACAAATGCATGCATGGAGTGGACTACACACATGAGAGGAAATATGTTTGGAAATAGCTGCAATTAGATTAATCTCTGAAAGAAATAAGTCAGAGCAGTAATAAAATACTATGAATATTGTTTCCGTGCTTCTTGGTTGTTGTATGAGAACTTCTTTTAAAGCACTCTGTAGTGCAAATGAAGTTATAGTACAGTTGTGTTATTGGGAAAGGAGTAAAAGTTCTCTTACCTACATGTCCTGTTTCCAGTCCACAAACTCACTGTTTTCTTTTTTCTTTCTTTCTTTGTTTCTTTCCCCTCCGTCACAGGGGTGCTGGAGAAAGATAATTGTGGATGACATTATGCCTTTCAATGAAGAAAATAGGTTGTTACTACCGGCTACAACCTGTCAAATTGAACTTTGGCCAATGTTGCTGTCCAAAGCTATCATTAAGCTGGCAAACACTAGGTATGTTTAGTGATCTCACTTTTGGTTTGTTTTGTGAAGTCACATGGAATTTGCAAAAAATGTAGTATACATGGAAAATATATTTTGCTAAAAATTTTGTAGTGAGAAATACACATTTTTCTGAAAGCTGACAGTGTAAATCCATAAAGCAAAATCTCCTGTAGCTACAGAAGGTGAAATGTTTCCTTTTTAGATGTGTTTGAGTTTGTGCACTTTATATCTTTGCCAAGGAACTGGAGGACTCTCTCCCTTTGCTTTATCTATTTGCTGTTATTCCAAAAAAACTTTACTTTTCTGCCAAATAGAAATGTCCAAGAAGTTTTAATGAAGTTTTAAGTGTCAGCCTTAGCCAGTATTGAAAATCGAGTATTGTAAGCTACTTATGACGCTTTTGCTACAGTTCTGCTGTTGTGGACTGTATGGTGATCCACTTCCTTAAAATTGACTTGGAAAGTAGAAGGTGATCTGTGATTGACAGCTGTGGACAGAGTGGTTACATTGAGATGAGCAATGAACACCGTTTAAATGACTAAGCTTCAGATAATAGTTCAAAACACTGTTCTTGGTAGTCAAGCTTCCCTTGCCCTGGTCATACCAAGTTATGTTTTTCAGAAGAGAGATCTCAAGCACTTCTGCACAAGCTAGGCAGTTACCTAAAGCTGTGCGTTAGGAAACTGTTTGCAAGAACATCTTTCTCCAGAGCACAAGTGTTAGTCATGGCCGAGTGCTGGTATCTTTAGCCTTGGTCCTCTCAGGATCTACACAGGGAAATCCCTCCAGAGGGTGGGAGACTATATCAGTTTGAAAGAGTGGAGCGGGGTATGCTGGAAATAGATCCAGCCTGTGCAAAATAACCTGAGAGTTAGAGCAGCTGCTCAGGAAATGAAATTTCTAGATTCATATCCACCTTCTAACATGAGATACTTCAAACCCACACACGTATCCAACCCTGCAAAAAGAGTCTTTGCTGCACTCAAGTAGACATAGCGTGCTTGCTGACAATTTTGAAAGTCTGCTGTTGTAGTGGAGGGAACACTAATGTCATGGGCCTCATGCAAAGGCATAAAAGCAAATTTGACTTTGTAGACTAGTAGTCAACAGTGGTTTGGAGAATTCCCGAAATGTTAAGTAATGACTTGTTTTTCAGCAGGCTGTTGTGTTTTCGTACAGGAAGTCATGTAGACTGCCGAGTTTACTGTGAGTTAGTTATGTTATAATTCTGTATAATGTCTGCTTTTGTCTTACAGTTTACATGAAACTAAAAAAAGAGAACTGGAGGAATTTACAGTTCTTCATACACTGACGGGATGGATACCAGAAGTTATTCCTCTCCAGTAAGTTGTTCTGTTAAACAATTTACATATTAGCTTTTTAATTTTAAATTCTATAAGGCATTAGGAAAATAAAGTTGAGCCCTAGAGAAAATAAAGCTGAGCCCTAGAAGTCCTTCAACATCAATTTTAGGAAGTGTACAATTTTTAATTCTGGCACTTGAGAAATGTGCCTTCAAGGAATGCAATTTTATTGTGTTTTTCTTAGTAGGTCATACAGTTGCTTGTAAAGCTATTTATCATGTTAAGCTGGTGCCTATTCTTTATAAAATTAATTTATTTTTAACTAATATTAAACACTATGGTGAAAATAGGATTAGAAAAATACAGAATACAGATATAAAATGCCTGCCAGTAATAATAATAATTTTCTATCTGAATGCACTATAGAAGTTACCCATAATGAATTTAGAAGTAATCAATTTCAGCTAGTATGATATTTTCACCTTTTAACAGTTGATATAGTTCTGTTTCCAACCAAAACCAGTACTTCCAGCCTATAATATTTTTCTTGTTTCCTGTGTGTTTTAAGTCTTTTTTTGTAGTTTTAAAGAATAGACATTCTGATTTTCCAACTTGACATTCTTTTTGCTGGATGAATAACCAGAATACAGGCACTAAATGTTTAGACTCTTTTTTTTCACATTACACATTTTGCTTTTTGTCATGTACTTTCTAATGAATACATAGATAACAAATACTTTCATTTTATGTAAAAGTTATGTAAGTATAATTCTTTATTTATAACAGTATTTCAGTATTAAGTAAGTTCAGTCAAAGGCTGTTTTAACCCTTATTTCAGCAATTTTTATGTCCCAAGCTATGCTTGCAATTCAAGGTTTTGATGTGTTTGTGTCTTATAGTAGTGTCTATGGAGCGCATGGATTTAGCAATCTTAGTAACCTAAATTTTGGTTCTTTCTGTAGTCAGTTTCACAACTGCAACAGCAAAAAAAAAAATCAGTATTCACGACTGGCATTTGATGCAAGTATGTTATATTCTGGAATAAGAAAATGTGAATACCACAGAGTCTTTGCAAAAGTAGTTTGTTTTTAGCTCATAGTACAGTCAATCATTTAAAACAAATACAAACCAACCAAACAAAAAAGGTTGCATACGCTTAAGTCGCATGAAGCTTATTTATGGCCCTGAATGATCACTCAGTTTTAGATTACTTCGGGAATCACTGAGTTTCTGTGGAGAACCAGTATGGCTGCAACTGTTGTGTCACATCAGAAAGCTGTTGTAGCTGATGGAATCAGTGGAAAAGACATGGAACTACATGTGCTGAAACAGTTAGGAAAACCTAGTTTGAAAGTAGCTTTGAGAAGGTTTTTAATGTACAGAGCCAGAATTAAGTTGTTGCACAGTGTAGTTGCAAGGTTGTGTGCAAATTTCTCTGCCACAACTTTTGTCGACTAAAAAGTTTTAGAAATGATGCTTTATCTACATGTTTCTCTAACCAATATCTCTTTCTTTATGGGTCTGTCCTTATCAAATTGGCTGATACACAAGTTCAAGCAAGTGTGTTTATTTACTAAAACAGTCCAGTAACTTTTATAAGACTTAAACTGCCAATTGTTGTATAGCGCTGTCTAAATGAAAACCATAGTTTCTTTCCTTATTGCAAATATCATTATCATTGACATATACATGTGTTTCTTTTTAAAGGCCTGGATGCTTGGACAAAGTCTGGGGCTTTTTGAAAAAGGTTGTTCCAGAATTCAAGTTGCCAAATAAGGAAACTCCAGAACTTGATACTTCTCAATCAGATACAAAACCTAAATACACCAAAGTCTCAGAGTTAAAAAATGAAGTTTCCTCCGTGAATAAGCAGTCAGATAAACCTGAGAAAGCAGAGAAACCTGATAAATTTGGCAAAGGTCTGTAATTTTAGGTAGTGTTATCTTTGTAGGCCTAGGATAAATAAAGTTAAAAACTAGGATAAATAAAGTTAAAAACCTCTGCCTTCAAATTTGTGTGTCTTTACTATGCCACATGCAGCTCTGCGGGTTTGTTGTTTCACTGAACACACTGCAATGGTGTAAATTCAAAAAAGTTTTGTTTCAGCTGTAGATCTCATTAGGAGCAGTAGTAGGCTTTTATGAAACCACCTTCATTTTATGGCAGAGATTTGTTCAGCGCTGTGTCACTGCCATTTCTCTAAAGACTGGTTCCTTTCAGAGCAGTAACAATCAGAGAGGTTACAGTTTTCCCAAAGGCAACACTACTCTGACCATCAATAAATTATACATTTCATAATGGACGTTGCAAAGCATGATTACCTGCAGAGGGTTCTGACAAGGGTGTTGTAATGTTTACCTGCGTTTTTATTTATAGCAGCTTTTCTGTTTATGCTACTAGGTATAAGTATTAATTTTCTTCAAGAGCTGCTAATCCTATTTACATTTAAAGGAAAAAACTTAGATTTAGAAACTTATTTGTTCTGCTATGTTATTCTTCAATGTTTATATCTGAGACTGAGTTTCCTTAGTTGCTGTCTTTAACTTGAAGGCAAGGGTGCAATTTTACAGCACGTCTTTGGGAGGTATGAACCATACACTGAAATTTCTATTTCGTACTAAATTTTCAGAAAAATCCCTGCCTTCCTCACTTTGAGTCCCAAATACCAATTCCTAATGTCATAAATGTTATAAAAATATCGAAAGAGACCTGGCCGAGAGGGTATTCTCTCTTAGAAATTCTTCCTATCATTTTATGACCCAGTCACCAGTGTCATAGGTATTTCAGAGTTTGGAATGGACATGCACAGGGATGCAGCCACCAAGAACGGGGTGCTGTAATTATTCCCATTAGTACCTGGAACAGCTAAGAACCAGGGAAGCATTAGGTTAGGTTACAGCTCTTTATCTCCAACTCTGAGGCTACCAGCTCTGTTCAGATGCTCCATTAATGTTTGGGATTTTTATTTTATTAGAAATGTGTTTTCCTATAGTCTTGAGTTCTGAGACTTGAAAGAAGGTTCAGACTGTGGGAGGCTTTCTACTTCTGTGTCCATTGGGAACCTATGCCCCATCTATGTTAAATTTTTTTGGAAATTACTGATGCATGGAAACAAGGACATTAAGAAAATACTTGACATAAAGCCAGGAATTCCAAACATTTTACTACAGACATGAGAGTTGTGTGCTCTTGGTGCACTTGTTGGGACCAAAGCCTACCTGGCCCCTTCACAGTAAATCTGCATTTACATTTGAAGAGGTGGTGGTTTTTTTATTTTAAACTGAATGACATTAGTTCTTCATTGTATCTTAGCTCTTCTGAGTTAGACTACTTTGTGGTTGCTGCTTTTTTTTTTTTAATTTATCTAAAATATCGTCGAAGCATTTACACAGTATGAGACTCTATGAAAGTTTGTATTTGGAAAAGAAAAATATTTAATCTCTTTTTGCTTAACAGAAAAGACAGAGGAGAAAGAAACTGGAAAGAAAAAAGGCAGAGAAGGAGAAAAAGAAAAAAACAAGTTAGGACCTCAGCCTTCACAAACATTTACAAATGTCCGATGTTCTCTCCAGGCCTTAAATGAAAGTAAGTCCTATTGTTTTGAAGCTGAAGATAAGATACATATTTTTGCTTTCGAACTTAATTGGGAGGAGGTTAAATACACTATTTTTAAAATCAAAAATTGCAGTACTTTACAGGCTGCATTACAGAATGAAGTCATTCTAACCTGTTAAAATCCTGTAACTTATATGAAGGACAGTTTGCAGTAATTTGTGTTTGATGTCAAAAGCTAAGTAATCTATGCAGAATATTTGGAAATTGCTGTCAAGTCAGGTTTGTTCTAGTGGCAAACTGTCTTGATTTACTAAAAAAAAATAAATTAGAGAGAAATCTATTTGTTCAATATCTACTTTGTTCAGTAAATTGCAATTGGAAGAATCATAAATGCTTCTTTTTAAAGCACAGGGGGGCCAGAAATGCCTGTTAAAATTCAGTCTGCGATTTAGTTGTTTAGTAAATTTGTTTCCTTTACCCTAGGAATATATCTTGATTATTTTTTTATTGATATTCATGATACCATAAAAATTAAATAAATTCTGGCTTTGTGCATTTAGAATTAATTATTTTTTAAAAAGTTTCAACCACAAGTAAATATTAATCAGTCAACTAATCAATCAATAAGAAATGTCACGCTTGCTAGCGTAAAATATGGAAAATCTATAGGCATATACATTTAGCTGATCTGCTTTTTTTGTTGCTAATATTTGCATATATGTAGCATTTCTGTATGACTAGCAGGAGCAAACATATTTATTAACTGGAATATAAACTAGTTGCAAAGAATAGTTAGAGCATCTTTCTTTGGGGAAATAGCTACAAAATAAAAAATTTATAAGAATGAAACTCACTATGTAAATCTGATTCCTGCTTCTTGATTTAAATCCTGATTACAATTGGTAGTTTTAAATAATTTTCATTTATATCAAAACAATATTGCTGTTTGTCATCAGTAAATATATTCATTTGAATTCCTACCTTATATACTACTAAATGTCTTTAAACTGCAGTAAATTTTAAAATGTATTGCAGGAACGTATTTTGCTTTAGTTGTTGAATAGAAAATGGGGTGTTTCACATGAATGTAAGGAATGTGTCTGGTACACATCATGGGGAAACAAAACCAAAGACAAAGCAGAAGAATCCGAGTGGTGAATTCTAGAAATCGTGTGAAATGAATGAAAGCATTAAAAAAATCAGAGAGTGTTTTAGTACAAAAAACTACATAGCATTTTGGTCGTTGTTCTGCCATTTAAAGAACAGTTTATGCTGTTTTCTGACAGTTAGTAGTCCATGAAGAGGTTATTTAAAAAGATTTTTGGTTGAGGGTTCAAATGCCATGGATGGCAAACTCTTATCATAAGTCTGAACCAGAAAAGACTTTTGAAAAAAAGTACTCACTAATAAAAATTGGTAAGAATTTGAATACAGTTAAATGCAGAGGTTGTAAAGTCAGCAGCTGTAAGTTATGGAGCAAATCTAAGATTATTAAACCTCAAAGAAAAAGATAAAGGAGAACTGTAATTTGAAACAATTCTGAAGTAAATATATTTTTGTTGTGAGATTGTAGCCACAAGAGAAATAGCTTTCAGGCTTTATGAGACTCATGGTCCACAGAGAGTGGCCTGGGACAGCAGAAACATTTCTGTGCATAAAATAACATCTAAAACTAGGGCTAGTGTTTTGGAACTAGGGCTGAAGTGGTTTGGAAAGTTAAAACTCAGCATCAGCTCTTGCCTGACAAATGAATATATAAGAAAAACATTATGATACAGTGACAAAATCCTTCACAAATCTTCAAAATGTATGATTTGTTTTTTAAATAAAACCAGTTAAGAACTATTAAACCCAACAATTTTCATTCCTGGCCTTTCTTTTTAAGTGCATGGAGATACATGTATTAGAGGGATCAATTCAAATGGTACCTTCCCTTCTCCCAGGGCCCAAGACATTTGTTTAGATTGTGTAGTACTCAGTCTCTGTAAATGAATTTGCAAAGCTGCAAATGTGAAACATAAGCAACTACAGGAATTCAGAAATTTTTAATGAAGCACTGCAGAATTCTTAAATCCACGCTACTGGCTATAAATAATAGGCTTTGCTGTGTTTAACTGTTTTGCTGTACCATATGTTACAATATTTTTCATCTAATAATACAATTTTATCAAGGCTATTGGTTTTACCTAGTTTCCACAGATGCTGAATTCATGCTAATCAATAGTACACTAATTTGCCTACATCCTTCTCATGATAAAGGATCAAATAATATATTATTTTTAAAAGATACTGGCACAGTGTACAAAATCTTTCAAGCATTGTGACAGCATTATTGAAGTGAATATGGTGTGCCTGGTTAATCATTTGCATGATCTAATAATTTGTTCGTTTCTGTTTATTGTCTGCCTTCGCAGACATTTTGTTTCACAACCCATCTGGACTGAATATGACAGCTTTGCGTTCCACTTGGTATTTGATCAAGTACTTTTATTTGAGAAATACTTCTTACAGGCACTGAGATCGGTGTGCTTTGTGGCACGTACTGCTCTGTAAGGTGTAGGACATGGATACTGCTACTGCTGTATTTGTAACAGATCAGGTGTGTCAGCAAGGACTGAGATCAAACCCAGCGTACAGCCTTGCTTTTGAACAAGTTGAAGCCCACAACTAACATGAGCTGTGGTTAACACGGGAATCACGGGCGAGAAATATAAAAATCTACTGGAAAGTAACCTTGACTTGCCAGTTTATATGTGAGTAATTGAATTTCTGGAAGGATATTTAAGATGCAGAGATATCTTAATGGTTTAAGAAAAAAACCACATGACATACCTTCTAGATATATGGATTTTATGTCACATAAATGATAATCTCCAGCCACTTGCTTATCTTTCCTTTTCTTTCCTTTCCCATTTTTCTGTGTATGCAGACAGTATAATTATATTTCATTTCACATAAAATACTTATTCTTAGAGTAACTTCCAGTTAAATACTTACTAAACATAGGAAGCAATTATCCTATATCTGAGGTGGAGCTGAAGGGAACAAAGATGAAACATTCTGGTGAAAAACAGGTGTCACAACCTGTATACTGAAATCCTGTCTGTCTTAGATGACTAAGGAAAAATAGGGAGGAATAGATATCCTTCTTTTTTTTTTTTCATTTTTTGAGCTTTTAGGTGAAATCACAGACCTATATTTCTCGTGTTACGTTCTTTAGACTTTTAATTTCCATTCAGCATGAGTGAAGTGACTGTCAGCAGGACAGCTTGTTTTCTCTTCATCGTTGAGGAATTAAGAGCGACTTCTTTCACAAATGCTCTTATGAGATGATTGTGCGGATGCCTAGTGCAACTGATTTTGGGGGGTAACAAAGTGAAGATGCTCCCACTTTTATGCCTTGCTTATGGCAGAATTAGAGGAAAACAAGGTTCTGTAAGGCATGTGGGGTAAGACCTACAGGGTGACGCCCTCACACTTTCTGAAATATCATTGCCTCCATTTTTCCAGCTCCTTGACATAAGCCTGTTTTACAAGTTCTGTTTTACTATTTCTCAAACTACCTGTCTGAGTCTTCATATCCCCTGTCAAGAGCAGCCAGAGCTCGTGCTTTTGATCCTTTTGTTCAAATTTTGCTTTCACTGTTTTACTTCATCTGCTCGGATGATGTATATTGTGTTCTTCATGCTAGTACCCTAAAAAAAAAAAAAAGAACAATGATGAGAGCTACCTCTGACATGTTACATTTCTAAGTTGTAGTTTCTGTTGTTCATTTGTGTAAAAGAAGCAAAATATGGGCAAGTTGGTGATGGCCTAAATAGGTAAGGATTAAAACAATGTATTTTTTCCATCTGAGTACTTTACAATGATCTCTTGTTTTGAATGAAGGAGATGAGGAAATTATTAATAAAACAAGGCAGAAAAAGCAGAATAATTTAGGGTGAGGTACAATAACATTTATTTACTGTTTACCGTGTTCTAAAGCATGTTGATGTTTTCTCTGTAGAATCTTCTGTGTCAAACCAGCCTGAAATGGCCGTGTATGTTGCCTGTATGCCACTACATTTGTTTGAAGAGGATATTTTTTCATTAGGGCAGATGGTAAGATTCTATGCTCCAAGGACAGAAAAGCATTATTTATTTTATTATCAGGGAGGTTAATTTTGTAGCAACTATGTTGTAACAAAAATAATAAAATTAATATGGTGAAACAGTTACTGGATGGTGACTATTAGTTAAATTTATATTTTGGTATTTCTGTATTCTGGACATGCATTTTCCCGCCACAGTCTACTCATTTTTTGAGTTTTATTCCACATTCCTCTGGATCCCAAGAGCTGAAGTCTCCTGGGAGAGACTAGATGTGGACTAGAAAATGTGTAATGATGAGATACTTAGGAATGGAAAGAGTAATTATTTTAAGGACAACTTGACAAATATATATTTTAATATCTTTTAAAGACTACAGTTAATGACTTCTCTGATACAGATTTTCCAATACGTTGTCCTGTAAGCGTTGGCAAGTTTATATCCATTTCTAGCATTGTATCCATTTCACCATTGTAACTGGTGAAAACAGTGGGAGAGAGTGTAGCACTTTGTGCAGCTGGAGTAACAACAATGCTTAAAATTCCAGTTAGTCACTCACTTGCTACAGAAAGCTATTTATAATGTCAGAGCAGTCCTTCTTGAGTTGATTATTAATCAAATTTAATTTTTTGTACATTTAAATCATATTTACCATGATTAGAACATGAAGGTTTAAGCTTCTTTGTCAGCAAACTGAGACGCTTCATAGAATAAAGAAGTTTCCAGAAATCTTTTGCAGGTGTTACGATTTACTCCTCTTAATTCTTGCACTATTTCCTCTAAAAAGTGTGCTGTGCATTTTACACTGTTTTGAAGACTAATTTGTTCTCCTTGATTTTATTTTAATGTACTTTAATTTTAGGTTTCAGACAAGACTGTCTCTTTGTTAATAATAAAGAATGCTGGAATCAGTGGCATAGCGTTATATCTTTCCTGTCAAGTGATACACTGAGTCTCAAACTTGGCTTCAGTCTGTTAGGGTGTAGAAATTACTAAAGAAGAGGCATGGCAGACCAAATAGGATGAGGCAGATGAATCTGTATGTCTAAACCAATGTTTTGCTAAAAACTGATAGCAAAATGGAAGCTGACAGAAATTAGATATAGAAGTATAGTAGATTTCTTTTGGGTTAAAAAAAGCCCATTTTTAAGCTTTCTCTGAGGGCTGAGACATACCACACTGATAGAAATAGGTAAGTTTGGTAGAGTGGATTCTTTGGTTTAAGAGTTCTCCCTAAGTTTGAAGAAAATGTTGTCACTGACTGCAGTTGTGCCAGAATTTCCCTGCAGAATTTTTGCAGTGTCTCTTTTAGCTTTACTTTATAGTGTGTATGTCCTTGGATTGATTTGGCTTAAATTTAATTGTCTTAAGCTTGCTCAAATAAAATGAAACATATCTATAATAGAGTCATTCAAGTGTGTCTCCTACTCAGCAGCTGACAAATTCTTTATGGTACCTAACTGGTCTTCTTCAAAATCCTTTCTAATCTTTGATGTTCTAACTTGCATTTTTAAGTTGCTTGAATATATGTGCAACCAGTCACCACTCCTGTAATATATCTTTATAAATTCAGAGATCAGATGAGGCTGATACATTGCTTGTGTACCTTACTGTTTGTAATTTCACCCACTCCCTTAAAAAAACTCTGACAACCACAACTATGATGTTCTCTGCAGAGTTTGTAATTACAGAACCTCAGGAACATTTGAAAATGAGCAGGAGCAGTCAGAGACTTGCTGATAAGTGTGTTAAATAAGTTATGGGTGATTTACTTAGCAAGTAAAAGAAGGTGTATTTGTAATATTTGTGATACTTTCAGTAGTGAAAAATGCGAAGTACTGGATTGTTATTATTTTAATGGGAAGAGCACCACTCAATGTCCACATCTAAAATTGCTTTTAAGTCTGTTGCTAAGGGCTTTGGTATATGGTCAACTGTAGTGCCTTTAATGTGTTTTCTAAATTAGCCAGCAGATAAAAAGCTTAACTTTAATGATGCATTGAGATCTCACAAGTTATCTAGAAGACCAGTTGCTTTTAGAATTCTGCCACTTTATAAATTCAGCATGAAGTAAGGACTTTTTGTTTTGGAAAAAGTATTTTAAAATATGTTTATTTAAAACAAAATATTGTCACTATTGTTTTCTTATATCTTTATTCTGCTTCATTTATATGTTTTTTGTAGCACCGAAAACAATGTAGTTATATAAAGAAATTAAGTGATGAATCCATTGCGAAAAGTAAAATACATGTAAACACTTCTAAGTATTCAGCTGTGGGCTTTTTGCTGAATATCAAATTCTAATTAGAAAGCTTTTGGACAGCCTTGTCAGGTGAACTCTTTTTTGCACCATTTGTTATCCAAGCAAGAGAGATGATGAGAAAGCAGATTGCGCCCCAGTCATTATCTTTCCATGTTTCCTAGGCTGATTCTTCAGAAAAGATGAGGCACTATGGGCTTTCCCACAAACATAGCCATCCTGTCCTGATCACTAGAACTAGGTCCTGTCCCCTGGTAGCACCACCAGAACCACCACCAATTTCTCGTTGGAAGCTTTTCCGTCAGAAGAAGGAAACTGTTGTGACATCTGAACCCCAAGGTTTGTCTACTTAAACCTCCAAAGTGAATTTGTAATTACATTTTAATTATTATAAACATTTTTCAGGGCCATACTTAGCATTTGGAAGCTCAGTTTCAATGAAATGTCCCTAGGGATTAATTTTCTCTCTTTTTTTTAGTTTATTTTTTGCCAATTTTGTATTACTTCCTCTTAGCCCTCTTCTTTCTTAAATGCTTTGAGAAGTGTCTTAATTGATCTCTGAAAAAGCACTCTCATGGAGAAAATTGGGGAGTGTTATCAAAGCAATGCAGAAGCTCTCTGCTGCAGAGACCTGAAAGCTTCAGAACATTCTCTAAACGTTTAAAATATGTGACTGGTCCTATTACAATGACTCGTAGCTTACAGGTAAACTTGTTCTGGGATTTGTCTATACTGCATTATGGGGTTAAATGCAAGATATGAGATAGCTTGACTATGAAAACGTTACAGACATGCTAGCAAAATATAGTGGGGTAGGAAACAGAGGAAATGAGCAAAGGCAGAATGTGCTGCCATAGTTCTGAGCTGCGTTGGATGACCTTACGTATAAGTTAATCACAGTGTTAAAACCTTGCAGGCTGAGGGTCAGAGTGTTAAGCACTCAGTTTCTTCGTGATATATCACCCAAAGCCACCCCTGGTCATTCTCTTCCATTCAAGTCTATGTGAGGAATCCCAATGGAAATTATTTCTCAAAATTATAGTATTAAATATTTCTTATGAATGTATATTTAACATGTTGCTTTTTTCCAGAACCTGTGGTAAAGAAACCTGAGGAATATGTTGAGATTGCTAGTCTATTTTTGGATTACAAGCTGAATCTTATCACAGTACCCACAGACATGTGAGTATTCAATGTAGTTTGAACATTGACGTTATATTGCTAGTCCCTCTCACTGTGAAAGTGCAGTGGCTTATGTTTACCTGTGTCACAGGGAAGAGCTGCTCAGTTTGTGTAGTTTAAAGCCCATCAGGATCAAAGCACTTTATTAATTTATTGATGTCACGTAATTAGTTGGCAATCAATGAACTGTACATTTAGGATCAATATCAGGAATACAGCAGGTAACTATACTAGACCCAAAATACAGATAAACACCTACAAACTTCTGAACACCTTTCTCATCACACGCAGAGGCATACACATGCAGTTATATGCACCCTCCTGGCATTGAGGGTTACAAGCACACCTCTTTTAGGAGTGCAGATTCTTCTGCTTGCACACACCTCCTCATGGAGATGCAAGCTGGGGTGTTGTAAGCTGCACCTGTGCTGAGAAGGCCCACCAGGAGGTGGACATGAACACACCTAAGGGGTGGGTCCCTGCCTAACACACACTGCACGGACAGGCCATAGGAGGATGCACAATTCTGAGGGCACATGAAGGGCAAGGAACTCTTTCAGGCAAAACCACTTGGCCAGTTTCTCTACTCAGTGGGCCCAAAGACGTAGAATGTTCGATAGATCACTTCCACCAGAAATAGGAATATTTGTTGATGTCTTTCAGATTTTTCCTCAAATTACCAGTCTTTGTCAATACTTGCACATAACCAGGAAGTCATTGACCAGCCAGTCAGTACTTTCAGGGGGAGTCCATATTTGGCATGGAGCAATTAATGTCAATGTTTATTAAAAAATTTGGCTGTTCTCCTTTGATTATAGTTGTTACAAGAAGCTTGAGAATGCAGATGAAGAGACTCTTGCTCAAAACACAACTTTGTATAAATTCCTCGTGTTAAAGAGTGATTGGAAGTCCTATAAACCCTTGAAAACTAGAGTCTTCATAAGGAATCAGGACAATGTATTAGAGAAGAAGGTTCAGAAACTGATGTATATATGACTTCTAGTCAGTGTTCAGTAGTCAGCATAATACTTGCTTACTGACAAGAAATGTATTACCATAAAGTGTATAAGGGACTTGGTTTTTTTTCCTCTCACCCACTGCATACACTGTACATCTCAAAGTAAACTGTGTAAAATCACATACTTGGCAGGTTCTGTGTTTTGATCATCATGTTTGGATGGGCTTGATAATAAAACAGTTAGATGTTTAGATTTGTGGGGGTTTTTTTGATAATAGCATTCATCCAGGGAAGAAAGGACCTTGAAATATTCTGGGAATAGCATTGTTTTGGTGATACAGTTGCATTTTATTGGTTAAAAATGCATTAAATTACTTATTGTTTATTTTCAAACAGTAGGAGTAGAAATACATAGAAATGCTCTAAGTGATATCCATTAATAGGTTGTTAAAAGAATGAGAGAATAATAATTAAGATGCAGTATTTACATGTTAATAATTTATATTGTTTTTTCATATTTAATAGATTGCTTCATGGTCAATTTACCCCATTTTGTCAAGGACAGTTTATTTAATGTGCTAAGTTTCCATGACAATCAGCTAATTTAATCTCTTGTGATTTAATTAACAGGTAGTAACCAAAAATATATAGCAAGTATTAGCATTTCATCAAAGTAATAAAGCTGCCTAAATAAGATAAGGGACTTAGATGCACTATTGGGACTGAAACTGTTTTTAGTCTCTTCTTTTATTCTAATAAAATATTTTGAAATACTCGAAGGCAAGATAATTGAGACTATGTTACTGCTAAAGATCTTGATATTTCATTATCAATCCTTACAAAGGGGGCTAGATAACACATGCTTACATTTTTCTCTGTTCTTTATTGCTGCAATAAAACAATAATGCATTTATGTCTATTGGCATATGCGCAACATTCTTTAGATCTTGTTCTAGTTCACTTAGCAAGCAAAGAGGTATTTATATTTTCATAAGTTTTTACTTCTGCCTCCACTGAAGTCAGGAACAGATCTCTATTTTACTACAACCAGAATAGGTTTTGCACAGGTTTCCTTGGTTATCATGTGTTTTAGCTGTCTGGTAGCTATGGAGACCAATTTTGAGGGAAAAGACAAAACTATTCTGACAGAAAACATTTTTTCACTACCTACATTTAAGCAGTGCACATTATGACTTTTTTTTCTTCTCTAGAGACCATAAAAATTTATTCACTAGTTTTTCTCTGCTGACTTGAGTTGTGTATTTTTGGGGATTAAAGGGCAGCAATTCAGGACTTGTGAGCATAGATATGTGCGTAGCACCAAGCCAGTAATAAGGAATACATATATATGTAGATTTTGTGCTGCATTATTAAGCTGTCAAAATAAAGGATGCTTGAATTATTTTGACAAAGTTCTGTTAAGAACAGTAGTTATAAAGACTGTCATTTGAAAGTAAATGTATGGATTAAAGTGTTTGAGTTTTCTTGTCTTATTTAGCCACTTTCCACGGTCTACCATCAAAAAAGGATTTCGGTCCATATCCTGTCTCCCTTCTGTTACCGAAAGTGATGAAAATGTAAGTGATAGTAACGTGGACGTGAGTCAAAGTGGGAGACACTCAAATGCGGAAGATCGCTCTCAGGTAATAATTTTCTGAATATTTTATATTCCAAGGGATAGTGAAAGACAAAATAGAATATACTTAGTACTTAAATATACGTTTCTAAAGACTTTTCAGAAAGCTTTCTCTCCCCACTGTTTAAGTAACTTCCCTACTCTTTCTACTTTATAGTTATATCAATATGTACTTTCTTAATACTTTTTCTTTTAACCTCATTTTTTATGATTTATTCCTCGGATTCTGCAAGTCCTTTTGCTAACACTAAAATATTTTGGTTTTGCTCTTCAAAATCAATTTGATGGGAGAAGGTAGTCGAGGCCTTTGTAAATAAGTGTTATTTCATGGATTAATGTTACGATCAGTGTATTTCAGCTACAGTGAAAGATGTACCCAGGCACGTGACTACTTGAAAAAAGTAAACTTTATAATGACAT
Organism: Apaloderma vittatum; assembly: GCF_000703405.1. Lineage (NCBI taxonomy): Eukaryota > Metazoa > Chordata > Aves > Trogoniformes > Trogonidae > Apaloderma > Apaloderma vittatum. The sequence continues at coordinate 5,520 of NW_009715601.1, read as the reverse complement.
GCCTTAAAATGGAATCTGCATTTAGTTCTTGATTAAAAGACTGCAGGCTAGATTGGGAAGAAGAATTAAGTCTTCATTGCTGAGTTTACCTGCTCTTAAATTTCAGAAACTTTGCCTCCTAAGGAAGTCCTCAGCCCTGAATCAGACCTTCAGGTTTTCTGAGTGACACCATGAGGGGGTGACATTTGTCCAAACAGGTTCGCTACATGCAGCATACTGGCCAGAGGTTGCCCAAGCTAGCCATGCAAATGCTAGTTACCAGTTAGAAGTCTGTGCTGAATTTCTTCAAAGATAGAATTGCAAGAAAAAGTATTTGAACCTTTTGGAATTTCATGGTCATAAAATGTGATGTAACCATCATCTAAGTCACGAGTATTGACAAATATAGTGTGCCTAAAATAATAAGACAAAAACAATTCTGATCCGCCATGTCTTTACTGAACACATTTATTAGATCACATTTTATGACAAGTCAATGCAGAACACCATGAAATTCCAAAAGGTTCACATACTTTTTTTTGTAAGTGTAGCTATGATGAATCTTACCCACATTCAGTAAAATGTTATGAGGATGACTGGACAGTTGTAATGACCATGGATTGGTTGTTTTGGGTTGTTTTTTTCCTTTTCTTTTTGTTTTTAATTTAGTATATACATGTGCTACCAAAGTCTCCTTTTAGATTAACTTTTAACAAAATGGTCCTTGTGATATTTAAATCCTAAATGTTGAACAGAGAAAAAAATTATACTTTCAAAGAGTTTCTGGACACTACACTGTTTTCATGCAAAATATTTTGTATAGGGGGAAACAATTTGCAACAGAAATAGCAACTTAAATAGTTAAACAGAGCTCCGCTGTAGATATTTTTTCTCAACATCTATAAGAACCTAAGGTGGCAGCACCAGTATCTCTTCACTTTCATACTGTAGCAAACGCTGCTCATGAGAGCATCTGATAGCATTTGAATGTTATCCTCAAAATCTCAATCTAACTCAAAAAACTAATTATATTTTGGGGAAGATGTAGTTTCAAGGTGCACATGGTCGCTGCAATTCTCCTCTCTACAGCTACTTTCTATTTCAAGTAAAGAATGAGTACTTCTTCCATATTTGTTGCATTTAATATGAATACAATATAGAAAGTAATTTAAAAGAACCTATAAAATGTATTCATCCGTATTGCTGCATAAAGGAAAAAACAGTAACAAAATCTTCATCCACACAGTCTTGTAGTAAAGATAACCTAATTAATTTAAAATTTCTATTGCCCTTTTCTGAAAGAAACTAATAAATATACTTGGGGATAACGTTTGTGGTATTTGGTTGATGTATAGTGACTGCCTGTAGAGTTGCGAAATGTGTTTGAAGGTGAAAGAATGTAGTTTGTTAAATTTTGAAGTAAAGGGAAATAATTTTCCATGTGATTGTTTGAGTGCCTATTTATATTTCCTTTTCAGAGTATATTCTTATGCCACTTTTATATTTCAGATCTTAAACTCAGTTACTTTGAACTTTTCTATATCTATTAAGTGTGTAAAAAAATGGACATGTGTGGATATAGTTACTGGCTATTTATGATTTTAAAATAAGGGAATTTGTAGTGAAGGAGAATTCTTTACAACAGAATATGTATTTAGCTATCATCCTACATTTTGTGTACATTTTATAAACAGTAGTTTAATTAGTACTTCATTAGTATTTCACCTTTAAAAGTTGTCTTAATAATTGGAGTTTATGAAAATCATTAGAAAAGCAGCAGGGTAAAAAGGAGCTGTAAGTAGCATCTTACAATATATAACAATTATTGATTGCATGAATTCAGTCTCTGTAACTGTACAAATATAGATTTAGTTCTAAAATATTAGATGTTGATTTGCTGGAAGTATAAAAGTAGTTTGGAACATCACTTTGATTTTCTCCACTATTCTGAAAGTGCAAGAACCATGTGATTACAGAAAACTGGTCTGCCACAGTAGGGCATGCAGGCAAGGAGAGGCAAGGGCAGTAAGAAAACAGAAGAGAGACAGACAGTGACAGAACTGGAGTGGTTGGAAGAAGACATGAATGTGAGTTAGTCTGAGAGCAATCTGATTCAGACATGAAATCCAAGAAGTTATGAGTACCTAGTTGACTTGTATTTAAACATCAATTTAAATCTCAGATGAAAAATGCTCTTCATATTAATGGCTCCAATATGTAAGTAGGAATGCGTTTGTATGGACTGCAGAAGAAAATAATATTTGTAACTTGCAGAGCAATCTTTTTTATTTCATATATCTTTCATCAGCAAAATTATGTGGATACCCTGGGGAAATTAAATATGAGAGAGATTTCTATCCATAGTTTTAAAACTTGAATAGAAAATAATAATATATATCTATCCCACCCACCCCCTTTTTTTTTTTAAGTTAATGATTAAAAAGCAAACACTGAATGAGAAACTTTGATATCCCTCACTCACTCCTTCATTGCTAATTTGTTGAATTTTGTACTGTAGTGCACTGAGGGTGAATAACTTTGTCTCCATTTTAAACTGTGCAATTGCTATTCAGGAGACATTTGCTCCAAAACCTTTGATGTAGATTTGGTAAATCTTTGGGATGCAGCAGTTTTAGCTAACTGAAATTCAGTCAGTTGCTGTGCCAGATCCTCAGCAAGTATAAACCGGCATATTTCAGTTCACTGCAATGTAAACTGTGTGCAGTTACATCACCAAATATCTTATACATTGTTCCTAAGGTCCGTTGTCACAGAAACAAAGTCTAGTGATGAATGTAAGGTAAAATTTTAGGAGCTGGATGTGCCTTCTTTGAAGAATATCAAGCTGAAAGACATGGAATTATCCCTTGTGTCCCCAAAGAACAGAAATGCATTATTACTGATTTTTTCAAACTTTTTTTTTTCCCTTTAATTTCCTATTCTCTCTGATTTTACAGTTCTGAAAGCTTTGTGGATTTGCATTAGAAAAAAAAGCCTTTTAAAAATACCTATTCTTGATAGTTAAATTGATCTTGAATCACACTAGTATTAAGAATATACATTTTGTGAACTTTTTTCTTTAAAACCTCCATAAAATAGGACCCAGTTCTTTAATGAAGAGACTCGCTTTTATTCTTGTTCAATAGGAAGGTAAGGAATTTAAACATGTAAGATGCATTGAAATGCATGTGAAATTAGTTTTCTGTCTTGTTCCATTTGGTTGGAAAAAATATTTGTGGAATAATGGCTTCCTGAGCTAGAAGGTTTTTGGAATTTTATCTTTGCATTCATTTTTATTTCTTGTCTGCTTTTGTGGTCAGGAAAAAAGCAAAAATGTCATCATATGTAAGTTGCACAGTGTATTGCAGTTTTCTGGAACAGTAATTTTGGCAAACTCTTTTGAGAAAAAGATTTTCCTGGAATAATGTTTCCTTGTAACTCTGCCATTCAAAAGCCTACTTGGATACTCTTCATCATATTAAATACACGTTACCTCAAATTGCATTGAGACAAAAGCTCTATTTGAGGAAATGTTGAAGAGTAACAAGGCGAGAAAACTCTAATCCAAATATGTTTACCATTAGAATTTGCAGTGGCTGCTATAGATACTTGAGTACACTGACCTGCTTGCTATATTCGGAAATCTTAACCTTAATCGACCCTGATTTCTCTTTGTGGCTTCTTCAGCGTCAAGCTCTCTGGCAATGCCACTTTCTAGAGCAGAAGGGTTAAAACCCCCACTCTCTCCCAGTGACATAAAACACAATACACTTGTACTTTTATGTTCATGTTTACCTCATTTTTCTTCCTTCTGTGCTATCTTTTTACATATGCAAGCTCAGTCTTTTGCTTTACAACTGACAACCAAACTATTTAGATTGCATGCTCTGTTGCATGTTTGTTTTTTTGTCACGTTCCCCATAAATATTCCAGACTGTTGTGTCGTGGAAAGTTTTTCTTCTTCTCATTCTAATCCATATTATGACATATTTCATAAGACCAGTGAATTGATATTGAGTCAACAGGAGGGCTAGGTAGTTTTATTTTCTTTACAAATGTATAGTTTTGAACATTACTTCAGTCTGCACAAAATGAAAATTCCTCACTTATTTTTTTAAGGGAGAAATTAACAAACGGATTAGAAGAGGGACTTGAGAAATGGGCACAAATTTAGACGTGTGGTATAGAGAGTCTTTCTGATGGGCCCTCAAATACCTGCTTGCTTGTATAGATTCAGGCAGCTCCAGCATTACAGACTGAATAAAAGAGAAGCTGAGTTCGTAATCCAGTCTTTTTAAGACTTCCTGAGTCTGTGCATACTTTGCAGCTGTTTGTTCTTTTGTTACTACTGATATTCCATTTGATGAAAGCAGTGACTCAGGAAAAACGATTGTGTCTGAGTGCCTATAGGTGCAAAATCTTTTGATGATACAACTCTCAGATCAACATCAAACTTTGAAATTTAATACAGGATTGGAATTTAAGAAATATTTTTACAGTTAAGTGTCAGTGACTAGAAAACATAATAGATGATAAATTAGATTTTTAAGTTAATCAGTGAATTTTCTTCACATTTTGCATTCAAATTTCTCATTGATTGCAGGAAGAAGAGTAAGTAACTAAATTCTCTCTGAATCTGTGTGCATCCTTTCACATTTCACAGCTGGATCAAAGTATTTTTTAAATTTTTTTCTTTATCAGAGATGAACTTTCAAATGAACTTTCAATATGTGTTCATTAAGGAGGAAAAATGCCTTTAGTTTCTCTTTCTGTGCCAGTTTCTTAGTCACTGTAGCTGAGGCAATAGTGTAACAGAATAACTTCCTTGACAGTCCCACTTGTCTCAGAATCAATGAGGTTTAGGTAGAGAGACACATTGCATACCATTAGAAAAGCAGACAGTTTTTGACTGTGTTATGTTTGTGCTCAAAAAAAGAAATAAATGAGTCTACAGGAGTCTCTACACAGTTGTGGTCAGATTGCTTTCACAGCTCAAACTGGATGAAGTAACGTCATTAGGCATCCAGATTTTCCAGGGTATGTTCTCTTTCTTTATTTCTTTTTTCTGTATCTCTCCAGGCCTTCCCGCTGCCATCTATTAATATTGACAAAGCAGCTCTGTACCAAGCTGCCACATGTCGGTACTGTAAGCATGAATCACGAGTACTGCCCACAAGCAGTAAGTCTAGCAGAAAGTGCTAGCCTTCATTGCAAACATGGAAGTCTCCAAGGCTTGTACAGTAGATCTGATACTTTTTATACTTTGGACATACCCAGGATTTCTGAGAAGAAACTTTTAAGTTGCATGGTTGATATGTACCAATTTGGTAAATCCTGCGAGTCCTACAAATTTGGCAATGTTGGAATCTTGCAAGTTGTAGACTCCCAGGCAGAAATATGACCGCTGCATGCATGCACACTTCTAAAGTCATAATTTAAAGGGGAGAGATAGTCCATGTGTCCCTCAGGGCTCGGTGCTGGGGCCATTCCTGTTTAACATATTAATCAATAATCTTGATAAGGGGATTGAGTGCACCCTCA
>NW_009715600.1:34366-37896 GCF_000703405.1 Apaloderma vittatum | reverse complement strand
CATCCCCAGTATCCCCGCGGGGTTTGCATCATCTTCCTAAAAGTGGGGCAACCCCCCCGCCTCGCCCCCGGTGCGATCCCGCACCCCTGTCCCGGTGACCCTGAGCTGTGGCCGCAGCAGCAGCAAACCTGATGCTACAGCGCTCACAGCCAAGCAAGGAAGCCCAGAAATCCCCTTATCTCTGCTGCTGAGTGTCTCTGCGGGCTCCCGTACCCGTAAATAGGTGCAAGTGTTCCAGACAAACGCAATTAAACTTGCCCCTTCTCTGGATGAGAAGTGCAAGAAGGCTTGGAGGGGGAAGGAGGTGGTGGTGGTGGGGTGTGTTTTAAAGTCAGAGTGGTTGATGCTTACGCAAAAGGTCTCCTCTAGAGGATGGATTTATAAATATTTCACCTACTTTAGCTAGGAAAGACTAGCAATTTTTAGAACGCTCTTTCCAGGCAAACCAGAATCGATGGAGCTCAGCCACGACAGGGGGCTGGCTCTGGGCCTGCACACCAGTTCCCTTCCCATGCCCGTGGACCCTGCTCATGTACTCACACGTCCTGTGACCCGTGCCTCAGGAATGCTGCTCTGGGGCTGCAGGTGCTCATTTCCACCTGGACATAGCTTAATGTTTAGCTAATCCAAATTGCATCTGAGTCCTTGTTCTTCCCTATCTTGTGGCATCCACAGGAGCCTTCCCAGAGTATGGAGAGCAGGATGACTGCATCCTCTTCCACTACCAAAGTGGCCATGAGCAGCAGCAGAGAACAGGTGGGCAATAAAGCCCTGATTGCCCTGAGTGCAGAAATCCTGGGGCCCTCAGCAACCTGAAACCATTAAGCAAAAAAATAAAGGAACAGCTCAGTTACCTGTGGGGACAGGGCAACGCTGTTATCCTGTTTTACTGAGTGAGAAACTGAGGACCAGAAAGGAATGAAGCACTTTGCTTACTGACATGGAGTGAGTCAACAGTATGGCCGGAAATTGGGTTTTATCATTACATGATAAACCATCTTCTGTAATAGCCTGGATGGCAGGATGGAGTGGAATGGGAGGCTGATGCACCTGCCTGTAAGCCACAGCCTCAGGCTCTCCCTGCCAGGCAACAACTTGCTTCAAGAGGCCACACCGCTGCAGATTACCTCAGCTTCTCTTTCCCCATCCGTAAGCAGGAGGGAGAAAGTATTGTGATGGTTAAGGCCTTTCCATCAAAAAGCTGCTTAGAAAGGTCATCTCCTGACCCGCTTTTTCCATGTCTGCTTGTGCGTGGAGCTGGAGTGAGGTGATGAAAGAGCAGATCCCTATCTTCCACACCCCAGGTGCCACACCCCAAGAAAAAGGCTGACTGGGCTTTAGCCACGGCTGCCCTGGACCACGTTCTTGATCTCAATCTTGATCTTGGTTCTCCCTTTACCAGACAGGGAGTCAGGAGACCTGCACTCTGCTCCTGGCTTCCCTGGCATCACCATCGCTTGATAGCATCAGCTCTTTGGGCCTTGGCTTCCCCAACTATAAAACAGCTGAGCAACGCTTTTCCCACCGTTGCAGGCTCACTGCTTCCACTCCCAGATGAAAAGGCAGCATCTGGGCACACGAGGTTCCAAAATGCTCATACAACCCCTGCCCCAGCTGCAACGGCTGACCCCACTTTGCTGAGCGATGGCCTAAATGCCAGTGCATTTGCTTTCAGGAATATCAGGCCATTTTATCAGGGACAACACAAACCAAGCAAGATATGCTTGCAAATAAGAAACGAAGCGTAGGTGGGTTAGTCAGCATAAGAACACACAGATCCTTTCTGGCTCCACATACTGAAATCCAGATCCTGAGAGGTAGCTCATAAAAATGCAAGCCACAGGACTATGAGTATATGCGATACCAGAATTAGCTTCATGAGGAGGCAATTTCGGCTGTTTTCCAAACTGAAATCGATGTTGTACTTGCAATGAATTAAACACCCACATTTTTGTGCTTGCTGCAAGCTGCAAAGTGAAATCATGAATGAAGGAATAGCAGAGCAGCACGATTACAGACAGCGTCAGTCAGCCGGTGCTGCTCAAAAAGATCTGACAAGCAGTTGAGGAACACCTTCCTTTTGTTTCCTGTGCCCTCGCACATTCCTGGAGCAGCAAGAGGCAAAGCAGGTGTTTTTTTCACAACATATCAGCTAATCTTTTCAGCCAGTGGAGCAATTACTTCTTTAACATGATCCATCCCGCTTTGCAGCGACTACAGAACTTCATCCCAGAAACCAGATTTTGTTCAGGTTTGTTAGCCCAGTCCCAATGCAGTGGGAAAATTTGGTTCTAGCAATAGTTTTTCTCAAGGTTTCCTTGGGGCAAACCCAGCTGAGGCCCCAGGGTTGGGCTTGGGACAGCAGGTCCTTGGCTTCTGCCAGTGTTTGTGTTGGCAGCTGTGGGGCTGAGATGGTTGAACCATTTTCCCCCCATTCTCCTTTTGCCAAGAGACCACAAACGGCAAATCTGGGCTGGCACCCTTAGAAACCCCAACGTGCTATCCCATCAACCACAGGTGTTGATGGGATGGGCTGAAGAGCTGCACGAGCATTTGAAGATGGGAGCACCGACACCTTTCCACAGCTGTAAGTCAGCCCCAAACTCCACCAAGCATGCTAGAGCAGGTGAGAAAAACACCCTGAATCACTGAACCTTACTGAGAAACGCTGTGATGCTTCTTACAACACGGGGTAAACTCTCCACACGATAGGTTGAATCATTCCAGGCTGTGAGATGCTCAGCACGAATGGGCTGGGCAGCTGGAACGACAGCACACGAGAGAGGTGTTCACCTCATGTATTTCGGGGTCAAGAGTTTCAAAACATGCTGTATGATTTGGAAAGCTTGGCTCCACTTCTAGGTCAAACATTAGCCTGAGATCTTGGCCCAGTTATTACAGATCCTGTAACACTCGTCTAAAAGGAGGAAGTGCTCACCTACACGTTTTCCTACCGTCAAATAATTCACCCACCCACCCCCGATGCAGCTGGAATCATTGAGCTTCCTCCTTTCCTGCACTAGAACTGCAGCAGGGGAGGGTGGGCTGTCATGAAGTGACCAGGTTGAGCCTCCCAAAATTTAATGACACACAAATCACCTCATCGAGGGCAGCAGGTGTCCCTGCTTTGCAGATACACCGAGAGACATGGGGGTAATGAGTGACCTGGCTTGAGCATCCTGGTGAGGCAGGAGGACACTGCTAAGGGACACGGAGCGGGGAGGTCACGGGGAATGTCCAGTTACAGGTCAGGTTCACGGTGGAGGACACGGGCTGGGACTGCTCAGTGGCATTCCTCTGGACCCGGCACCGGCAGCTGCTGCGCGACTGGAGGAACGAGAGCAGCAGATGGAGGAACTGGTTTGGCAAACAGCTTGTTCACTGGGGACCTGCCCCTGCCAGTGTCTGAACGTGACTCAGGCAGGCTGGGCGCTGGCTGGAGACACGGCCTGGGGAGGGGGATGAAGGGGATTGCCCCCTCCCCATAACCACGTCCTCCCTAGGCTCCGCCCACCGACTTTGGCCCGGAG
>NW_009715600.1:32342-34271 GCF_000703405.1 Apaloderma vittatum | reverse complement strand
AATGTGCAAAGGGGGTTGCTGCGCCGAGGGGCTCTGAGCTCAGGGTGAATTTTTTAGCTGCTAGATGTGGGAAAGTGGGTTCCCCTCTCCATTCCCCAGCTCTGCCCTTCAGTTGCTTTGCAACCGCGGGCTGGGCATGTCAGCTCCGGGCTTTATTTGCCCGATACGCTTATGGCAATATTTGTTCAAGGGCCTTAGGATCCGCGCAAGGGGCCGCAGAGACATTTTCCTACTGCGCACGAGTTTGTGTTCCAACCCCCCGCGAAGGTCGCGCGGTGAGAAACTCCTTTTCCTTTTGCGCTGAGGCAGGAGGCGGCTGCAGCCTGATAAAAAAATGCCCTGCTAGCAGGAGCCAAAGTGAAAATTGTCCTGGAGCCACAGCACAGAGAGAGCAGCTGTGGAAAAAAAGCCTGTGAGAAGGAGGAAAGACACAGCAAAGGACCTGCCTCCCACCACAGAGCAACTCGCTGCCTGGGAGCTCGGGATGTCAGTGCTACCTAGGTGAAATTCAAAAATGAAGCAGATCTTTCTCCTACCAAAAAAAAAAACGAAAAAAAGGAGAGAAAAATCACATCCTGTACAAAACTATCCTGTATTCAGTAAAGTTTATTGTCGCAACCTTGGCTTTGGAGCGTTCACAATACAGCTGTAATATAAGCCTTAGCAATAAAATGAGCACATCCACAAAATAGCCCATGTCACATCTGAAATACAAAAATTGAAATAACTCTTATAAAACATTCAGACACACACAAGATTGATGGGTGGATACAATCTTTTATTATTATTCTCTTTTTTTTGTACCTTTCCATTTATTCCATTTTCTATATATATAAAAAAATCATTGCTTCTTTTGGAATAAATCTTTAAAATCGTATCTCTTAAAATGCATCTTTCGTTTGTACAACACTAGTTAAATATATTACTGGTATCCTGCAAATGAATCACCCCAGAGAACATTCACAGTTCGTGTATCCCCGGCCGCTTGGATCCATTTCTCCTGCTGTAGGACAATGCTGAGGATGGAAGAAGGCAATGAAGGAACCAGAAAGTGGAACCAGAAAGTTTCATTGTGTTTGTGCCCAGCTCCCATTTTATCTTCAGTCAGAAATTAGACTAGCATAAGTCATGGAAAAATTCTCAAACAAAACATCTGAGAAGCTTGGGAAAATGGCTTTCTAATTGTCTTTTTTTTTTTCCCCTTCTATCGTGTATAAGGGAGAGGAAAAAAAAAATCCACTTATTTTGTCCTTAGTCTCCGAGATACAATGTAGTTTTGTTATTTCAAATCTCAACGTAGATCTGGCAACGGGCTGGGGCAGGAAAGGCGTGTGTGCATGTGTGTATGGAGAGAGTGAAATTAAATAACTCTGCCTGGGAGTTTTATTGTCGTCCTGTAACACAGACCTTGCTTTACATATTACTTTATTTACATTTCTTCCGCTAGCTATCGGCTGGGGGGATGAAAGAATCCTGCCTCTCCTGAGGGCACAGCCAAAACTCCCCAACTGGTGGAAAACAAAACCCAAAAAAATATTGCAAGAAAAACGTCTGGAAGACAAAAACAAGTTTCCTTTTTGTCAAAACTCCCCATGTGTGAGGAGGGCCAGCAAAGCGGCAAAATGACAAAAATGCCGGAGAGCCACAGACATTTCCAGCATTTTCATTAGCGCCACTTTAAAAATCCGACTCGGGAGCCTCCAAAAACCAGGGCAAGGCAGGCGGGGAACCGCTCCGTGCCGGGATTTCGAAACCGGAGAATCCAAGGGATTTCGGTCCTCATCAACCCAGCCGGACCCCACGGTCATCAGGGGGGCTGTGACAGCATCCAGGAGATGGAGAAATGGGATTTGGCTCTCAGCTGCTGATCCGAGCTGCTTTTTTTTTCCTTTTCTTTCCTTCGAAGCCAGGAAGGCTTTGCCGGAGGAG
>NW_009715600.1:31212-31947 GCF_000703405.1 Apaloderma vittatum | reverse complement strand
AGAGCAAGAGTAGTTGGAGGGGCTTCCTGCTCCCCCCTGGCCAGATCTGTGCTCGCAGAGCCCAGAGAGGGGGGCTCTGCCCTCTCCTCCAAGCACCCCAGCTCTCCTTGCCCCACATACCCAGAGGTGCGGCAGCTGGGTGATGAGAGATGCTGGAATCTCCTGAGGGCAGCTGGCTGCCCTGGGAAACGCAAGTCTGCACTGTGAGTCCCTGCCACGCCAAGGAAATTCCTGTATAAAACACCTCGGTGAAAGAAAAGACGGCAACATGAAAGCTCAGACTTATGCCAGCCAACGCCTCCCTGCAGAAAAGCCCCACGAGGCAGGAGCCCGGTGTAGGAAAACCAGGCAAACCACCACTCTGACACGAGGGTGAAATGCGTCACTGGTGGCTGATGGCTATTCATGCTCTCCCCTATCCAATGGAAACGATTAATGAACTATTCAGCCCGCTGTATGCTGGACATACCGACAAGGGAACCGAGCAGGGATGGGCAAACCTCAAACAATGCAGACGTCTGGATGCTTGTCTAGGACAAACCCGAATTAAGAGCTTCGGGTTGCTTGGGGGAAGCTCGGAGGGTGCATCCAGCACATCCAGCCAGGGCACGGGGAGGAGTCGCCTCAGAAGCTCTGCGGAGCTCCAGGTTCTCTGCATTTATCCTCACACTTTGCGTTTTCCAAGGATCACAGACGAAATGCTGCACAGCAAAGCAGAAACGGAGCCCTCCAGGC
>NW_009715600.1:28397-31131 GCF_000703405.1 Apaloderma vittatum | reverse complement strand
TGTCAGTCCCAGCACCAGGGCACAGTCCCAGCCACGTCCAGAGTCTCCTGGCCACATCCATGGGCTGGAGGACCAGTGGGCGAGAGGATAGTCATCCCGGACAGCCAAGAAAAGGATGTGAATAATATGCAGTAGAGAGACTTGCAACGCTCACACACTTGAAGACGTTTCAGGCTGGGTTCTGGGGGCTGTGGGCAAGAGGTGCAGCAGAGCCTCTTCGCTCAGGATGGATTTGGCACATTCCTGAAGTGCACGGAGGGGAAAACACACCAGGAGCAGTCCTCAGCCAGAAACACACGCTCAGATCTGAGCACGCACCTCAGTCCCTCGGCATCGATCCGAGTCAGGGCTGGTACGATCTGGCGTTAGCAACAAACACAGAGAGGCCAGGCGATGAGGTTTGAGGGAGGATTTGCTTCTCTCCGGGTCTATTTCTGGCCCCCACAGCTGAGCTGTGGGAGGTTTGGCACCTCTCCCCCTTCCTCCGGGTAGAAATGCACCGAGGTGGGTGTGTGCAACGCTTTGATACGGAGAGGCTGCACAAGCTTGGGCTCGGCAGTGGGACGGAGAGAGGGATGTTTTACCCCCGCGGGGAGCGCCATCCTGCCCCTTGGCAGGATGGCAGAGAGGGTCGCGGGCTGGGGGAGGTGGCAGCCTTGGCTCCCAGCTCTGTTGGTGCCTGGGAAAGGCTGGCTGAAGGGCTCATGTGGCCCTGGTTCTGCACAGCCCCACCAGCAGGTACCTGCACCCCTGGTGGGCTGAGCCAGCTCTTGCTCTCAGCTCAGGACAGCCCTGGGCAGCAGCCAGCTGACCGAATTTGGAAAAATGATGGGAAGATGCTTGGGGAAGCAGTGAGAAGCCCCCTCCTCCCAGCTGCTCCATCCTTGTGAGGATTCAGGTACCAAAGACAGGCAGAGGAAAGGGGGTTATGCAGGCAGAGGCAAGGGCAAGCAAGGGAGGGCTGCCCTGTGTTTTGTGCTCTGGGTGCAGTCTCTCCAGTGTCAGGCTGGGTCGTGCCCCCAAACTCGTAACGTGGCTGCAAAGCGTCTCTGCAAGAAGCAGGTGGTGCAGAGCCGGTTGTCTGAGAAAAGGTACATTTTCAGAAAAGCCTGCCGTCGTCAAACGCCACGATCCGCAGCTCAGCTTCGGAGATACCACCCTCTGCTCAGAAAACCTCCCCGTGCCCAGCTTAGCGCCCTGCCGGGGGCAGGTTCCCTTGGGCAGCACGTCATCCTGCGCTCAGGGCAGTTCCTGGGGCAGCTCCTCACTAAAGCACCTGCACAGAGGGTGGCAGCTTACGTCTGATGGGTACAACATGAAAACAAGGGGGGAAAAAAAGGCCACAGACCCATCGACAGCAGCTGTTAGGGGCTGTGGGTGTGGGGACAGGCAGGGGGGGGCCTAGGGGCTTTTTTTTTTGCTCGAGTCAGTAATTGCGCGGTGGGTCAGGTGGGAGCGTGTCGCCATCTCCTTTTTCAGTGCTTTGATCTCCATGGTGACAAGAGGAACACGAGATCCAGGTTTAAAATATACTCTGCCTCCTGTTCTTCCCTCGGGCTGAGGAAGAGAGAGAGAGAGATGGGTCAGAGAGGTCAGATGGCGAGTGGCACTTCGCGGAGAAGCTGAGCCCTGTGGTGCCCTGGGTTAGGAAATTACAAGCCCACGGCATTCACAGAGGAGGGAGCTGTGCCTCAGAGCACCTAGATGTGGCTTTGATACCACCTAGGTGACAAGCAAGGATGCCCCAGGGGTAATCTGTGGACTAAAGCAGGGAGCAGGTTTGGCTTTTTCTTAGCCAGCGCAGTCCGTGGCACCATCTGGGAGAGGTCAGCGTGATTTTCCCCAGTCCTACCTGACTGCTGGAAGGCTGAGCCTCGGTAGCCAGGGTCCTTTTGAAGCTGGATCTCCTTCAGGGAGAAGATGGATGCATCTAGGCAGAGGGGGCAGAGAGAGAGGGGTCAGACCAGGTGACTGAGCTGGGTCTGCAAACCTGGAGCTGGGAGGTGCAGCACTGCACCTCATAAGAGCTCTTCGCTCCTACTCCTACTTTACCTTGTCCTACCCAAATTGCTTCTTGCTCTGCCAGCCACCAAGCCCCCACCCTGCTGCAGGAGCACCCAAAGAAACCTGGCTGCAAACCACCTGCCCCCCTTGGCCTGTGCAGAAACTCTTTTCTCCCCATTCCCCAGGCAAGAGGACGGCGAGCACTTACTGTCGGGCAGGAGATGCACCCGCTCTCCCAGGCTCTTGAAGTAAGGGTGCCGCAGGGCTGCCTCCGCCGAAATCCGCCCTTTGGCTTCGTACTGCACAAAACCCCAGAGAAAGGCCGTTACAGACAGTCTGCACGTGGGAGATGGCACTCGGCGGTCACGGAGACGCCCGCGCAGGGTGCATGCACGTTTGGGCACCTGTGCACACCCGAGTGCCCAAGCGATTTTGTGTGCCATGTGGGTGACAGCGTCTCCAAACGCTGCACACACCATTGCTCCAAAATCAGTGGGAGAGCAGCCTGAGTATCTTCACTTCAGCAAATCCCTTTTCCATCCCCCTGGACTGCTCTAACACTCACCAGAAGGAGGTTCATCAGCAAGTCAATGCCTTCTGAATCCAGCCTGAGAGACGGAAGAAACAAAAAATGGAGCATTACTGCACCCAGCAGGCATTGCAATCGTCAGGGCAAGGGACAAGTGGCAGCTGAGACCTCCAGTGCACAGCTATATTCAGAACCTGCCAG
>NW_009715600.1:27974-28334 GCF_000703405.1 Apaloderma vittatum | reverse complement strand
GGAGGTCCCTCGGGGCGTGATTTATTAACGGCTGCGCTCGGTACCGCGTGAAATTATAAGCCTTAAACTCCTCGTTGGACGTTATTCCAGGCCAGGTGTCTTCTGTCGGGGTTCCTGTGAAGGCGAAGAGAGGGAAACCTGTCATGCACAAGAGAGGAAAGCCCGACGCGGGTGCAGGGGCACGGATCTCCCCCCGCAGAGGAGCCCCCCTCGCTCCCGGCTGGGAGGGAGGCTGCGGGCACCCCCTGCCCACCCTTCTCCCCGGCTGCCAGGCTGGGCTGTGCCGGCGTCGCCGCAGGCAGGCAGGCACTGCCCTCGCGTGGGGAGCGGGGACACAGCACCCACTCACCCAGCAGCCTG
>NW_009715600.1:27646-27934 GCF_000703405.1 Apaloderma vittatum | reverse complement strand
GTGACCATCTCGTAGTGGATGCACCCAACGCCCCTAAAGCGGAGGCGGAGGTGCTGGGGTTAGCGAGGGAGAAGCTCTGTGGACACCCCAACGCCCCTCCGCTGAGAGGGAAATGAGCTCCGGGAGCTGCGCCCCTTCTCTGCTACAGGTAACCACCCACCCTGGATGGGGACAGTGTCCTCCAAAGACCCTGAGCCCCAGGTGATGGGCAAAACAGCTTCTAGGAGAGCCCACCGCCCTCCAGTGAAACCAGTGGGCACTGGCAGGGGGGTGCAAACATCCAAACCA
>NW_009715600.1:26619-27615 GCF_000703405.1 Apaloderma vittatum | reverse complement strand
TGTCAATGGGCGTGGAATATTCAGTAGATCCCAGCAGGACGTCAGGGGGCCGGTACCACAGCGTGACCACCTCATTGGAGTATGTTTTCGTAGGGACTGACTTGGCTCTTGCTAGTCCTGAGGACCAAAGGGATGGGCATCAAGGAGCTGCACATCTTTGCAACGCTGCCTCTTCCCCAGAGAGTTCCACCTACCGAAGTCGGCCAGCTTGAGCTCTCCTCTCTCGTTGATGAGCAGGTTCTGGGGTTTGAGGTCTCGGTGCAGGATCTTTCTCCCATGACAGTAAGCCAGACCACGCAGCAGCTGGAACATGAAGATCTGTGGAGAGGAGAAGGAGTTTGCATGTAGCACTGGGTCACAGGCACCGAAAATGAGCCTGTCTCAAGGGCTCTCAATCTCACGGCCGGGAAAGACACCCTGACGCTGGCTCTGGGGGGACACGGTGTAGACAAGTGCTGAGCGCCATGACCGGCTATCCCGAAAAGTGGATGAGCAAAGTCTACATGCACGGGAATTTTATTTAGGATGGTGGTGGAGCATCAACGCAGGCTGAAAAAGGTCCAAGAATAAGAAGAAAGCTGAACTGAAGGGAGAAGGGCTGTGCAGCCCCACCCAGCCCTGCAACGCCCTGGGTGAGCTCCCCTCATGCAGGGTGTGAGGTCCCCCACAGCACCGTCTTACCTTCACGTTGTGCACGCTCATCAGGTTCCCACAGTTGTCGAGGTACTGCTTGAGGTCGTTGTCCTGCAACAGGCAGCACACGTCAGCCAGCCTCAGCCCCCATCACCCCCGCAGAAAGGCAGCTGCCCCCCCGTTCCCGTAGAAAGCCCCCCGAGACTCACCAGGTATTCGAAGACGAGGGTGAGGGAACGTTCCGTGTGGATGATGTCGTGGAGGGTGACGATGTTGGCGTGTTTCAGGTTCTTCAGCAGCGACACTGCAAGGAGAGGACGTGGCAGGGGGGGGTGGGGACCGCCCAGCCGCAGCAGGGGGGGT
>NW_009715600.1:0-26609 GCF_000703405.1 Apaloderma vittatum | reverse complement strand
CCCCCCCGGCACCCCCCCCCCCCCCCCCGCCTGTGAGCTGCCTCACGAGGGTCTCTGATGCCCTCACCTTCCCGTATGGCCGTGCAAGGGGCCCCTTCCTCGTGCTCCAGGCGGATTTCCTTCAGAGCAACGAGGTTCTCGGTCAGCTTGCTGCGTCCCTTGAAGACGGTGGCGTAAGTGCCCTGGGTGGGGAGAGAGAAAACACAAGCCACACAAACCATTTACCAGTGGGGCACAACACGGATAGAGTCCATGACATTTGGAGGAAGGATTATTTGAAGCTACAGGGCCAAGTCTGAAGTCCACAGAAAGAGTTAGGTCTAAAACCAGCTAGATATTGAAGAAATTTGCCTAGAATCTGCCCTTCGCACTTCAGGCTGCCCTTCTAACTTAATTTAAATCCTTACAGGGGTTTCACAGTCTACTCACCTCTCCCAGTTTGTCCAGTTTAACATAGGTTTCCAGCTTCCCAAACCCAATATCTGACTGTAAGAGAGAAAGGAAAACATCACTGGGAGGGATCTCACCCCGGGATGGCTTCACCTCCGGGAGGAAGGTTAAGGATGCTGGTAAGAAAAACAGCTTTGGGGGCAGATCAATGAGGAAAGGTGTTTGCATGCAGCAGCCCAGCTGATCTAGGTACACAAGTCCATTCCTTTCCTGGAGAAGCCGTGCAGGTGGCCAGGCAAATCATCAGAAAACCTTCCCAAGAGATGGAGGGACCTGCACCCTGCACCCCAGCCTGCACAGCTGCCCTGTCCCGCTGCCACCAGCACAGTCCCCCTCTCCTCTCCCCCACCACCCCAACACGCCACCAGCAGCAGCCAAGTCCAAGAGGAGCTGTGATCTGCAAAGAGCCAAAGCCCTTTTTGCCCGAGAAGCCTTGTGGGATCCTGTTGCCACTGCCCAGCCCTTTTCTCAAACATTTTCCTACACCCTGGCTCTTTACTGTGCCTCCGCTGGTTTCTCTGTGTGCTGTTCAAATGGAGCGTGACAGGGACATTTTCCCATTTGGAACAGTAACTCTTTAACATATTGCTGAGACCTGCTCTCCTGTACCCAGTGAAAGAAGAGCAACCACTGCGAGGCCACAGACTTTGGCATCTCTCCCAGCTGTTTTCTGTGGGGACCAGAGACCCCTCCCGGGTCAGACACCCCTGTGGGCCAGGGCAGGGGATGGTTCCCCGCACAACAGACCCCAACGCCCAGAGCAAATAATTGCTCCTCAAGCTTAATAAACCGCTGCTGTTCTCCCACAAGAGACTGACTCCAGCCCAGCAAAAGCCCCCCCCGTCCATCAGCGCTGCCCCCTGCCCCGAGCCAAGGGCTCATGCCATGCTGCTCGCCGTCAGCAGATGGAGCAGGATGGACAGCTGTCAATCAGCAGATGGAGCAGGATGGACAGCTAGCTGTCAGTCACGTTTTTTAATTCCATTTTGGCTTCCCCAAACTCTCTGTGTACCCCGGTGTCCTAAGCAGGGAAGTGAGGTGGCTGCTGCAACCCGAGGTGCTGCAGACCTCCAGAGCCACACCGCGAGTTTAGCAGGAGCATGTCTTATTCATGGCGGGGACCATGAATATTAATGGCACACTGCTCTCGGCTGTGTCTATTCTATTGATTTGACACAACAGGCAGGTAAATGCAAGATTTCCTTTTCTCCTCCCTCCCCCTGAACGGGCATGCCAGATCTGAAGATGCCTGCTGAGACCTCGCTGGTGTATCCGCACAGCCCTGAGCACTCCTGGGCAGTGGGACATAGCCTTGCACGTTTGTAAACAGGGCACTGGTTTTTGCCCCTACACATGCTGATGCTCTGCAGTGAAGAAACTGAAGTGCCAACACTAACGCAAAGACTAATTCATTATTTATCAGCATTTGCATTTCAACTCGCAGAGGCTCCGGCACTTGCTAAACCACAGGAGGCTTTCCACCTCCTCCCGTTTGGAAGGAGTCAGGCCAAGAGGAACATCGGGGATGCGCAGAGGTGAGTGAAGGAGTGTGCAGATGTGCATGTGTGGGAGTGAGATGCCGATGTGTGCGGGGCAGGGAACGCGTGCTGCTGGGAGCGCGCAGAGAGGGATTTGCATGGGCAGGGGTCTCCGTGGCACACGGGCTATGAGGGAGCTTGCAAAGCAGGGCATGACTGCGTGGGTGCGTGGCAACCGGCACAGGCGTCTGGTGGCCGGCACTTGTAGGCACGAAGTGAGATGTTGTGCCTGGGGAGACTTACGAGGGACGCCCGCCGGGACATCCTGCTGAGGGGCTTGGGGAACTCCGGGCTCTCCATCTGCAGCTTCTGCAAGAACTCGGGGGGCAGGCGGATGTCCATGGGCAGGGAGAGACGCTTGCTGACGTCCTGCAGAGAGGGCCAGAAGAGTGGGTGATGAATGCACCTGAGGAAAGGGCTGTACAGAGACATTCAAGGGCAAGTGCTCTCTAGCCAGAGCTGGCACTGCAAAGCAGGACTTGCCTCCATGGAGAAGCGGCGCTGGTTGCTGTTGCGGTAGCGCACGGCCATCGGGGACTGGCCCTCCACCTCGGAGGGGGAGATGGGGCTGGTGTCCGCTCGGAAGTCCCTGCCCAGGTGTCCCAGCTGCAGGTGCCCTTGAGCCAGGTCTGAGGACAAAGAGAAGAGACAGTGAGCAGTGCAAAGCCTCCAGGCGCTTCCTTTGAAGAGAGTGAGAGCAGGACAAGGAGGTCCAGAGACGCTCTGGGGCCATGGGCAAGCCTTCTTCCTTCTTGACATCCAGGAGGCAGAGGGAATACCTGCTCTTTGCTCCAAAATCCTGGTGCACTGCCACCCACACAGCTCTGCTCTGCGGCACCCCTAAAGGACCCTCACGTAGCCCCCTGCAACGAAGGTCCCTTTTGACAGAGGTTTTGCACAGGTGACTCTCCTTCTTAACTTCCCAGCTCTATCCTTGTTAACATCACATTAGAGAAAACTTGGTTTGCACTTTGGGAACACCTAGACGCCTGACCATGGCCCTGGATTCCTCTGTGCGAGGTCTGTACAAAAGCAAAACCGAGAGTCCTGCCTCTGAGGAGCTTACAAGCACATGCACCTAATTTGCCTCAGGAACGACCAAAACCAACAGACATCGGGGTATTCGCCTCCAAGGATGTGACTGTTTCTCAGAAGCTGTTTGGGATTAAAGGCTGCAGAGTCACTTAGTGCAAAACAAACCACTCCAGGCTTTTCTGCCCCAACTCGCTGCCCTTAGCCAGATACGCAGTGCCGAGAAGAAGAAAAGCTCTCTTGAAAACCAAAGGAGCTCAGAAAAATAACTCTTCTCTTGGGACTCCAGGTGTGAAGCCTCACCGAGCCCAAGAAACCCTGCACGGAGCAAGAAATCAGAACAAAATAAGCCATTGAGCTCCCTCTGGTCTCCAGTTTGAGGCTTGCACTTAAACCTCCTCCCTCTGTAATTAACAGCTGGTTGGCAGGAATATTCTGGCACACATAGACCTTGCCAGCAGCACAGCAAAGCCCCAACGATGTCAAGGCAGGTCGCCTGGACCCCAGAGAAGTGGATCTCCCTGATTCATGAGGGGTTGTTCAGGAGGAGGCAGCGCTAACTGGGTGTGCTGGGAGAGAGGAGAACCACCTCCCCAAGGCAGTTCACCTCTGGAAAGGTGTGGGGCCAAGCAGCAATGACCGTTTTGTCCCCTTCCCAGTGGCCACACGGCTCTCTCCCTTCCTGTCTAAACTTTGCAGCTACCCTCCAAGTCACCAAGAGCCCCGCCGCAGAGCACCAGCGGCCTCCACGGATCCAAGCACCCCGCAGCCACTTCCCCAGAGCAAGGAGGAACGCTGCAGGAGGGAAACTCCCCAGAGAGGTCCTGTAACATCCCCAGCTCAGCCATGCCCCTCGCCGAGCCCCTTCCCCGAGCTGCACACAGACAATCCCCTGCTCTGCCGAACGCGGATCTCCGCGTGCTGACCCCACCGCGCTCAGGCAGCCAGCGATGATCTCATTGCTGAAGAACGGGGTGCCGAGCAGGGCTGGGACCTGGCTGCAGTTTGCTCATCTGACGGATGAGAGGTGGCAGGCAAGTGACCTGGGAAAAGATGCGGTTTCGTGCCACAGTCGCCGAGGGAGCAGGGGACCTGGATGCTAAGGGATGCAGGGTGTCCTTGCCGACAGCCCGCACCTAAGGGTGGGTTCAGCCCACGCCTCTGGGCTTGGGAGCATCTGAAACAGTGCCAGGAGGTTTTAAGCAGAGAGGCAAGATCAAGGCACAGTCGCCCCTTCTCCCAGCACCATGGTGGGACTCTGGTCCCCGTCCCTTTCTGGCCATCTGTCTGTGCAGGGACAGTTAGGAAAATTACCCTGAATTAACCACAGGTGTGAAATGAATGTGGATCAACTAAGCCGGATCAAATCTTTTTAACTTTCTCAATTCCTAAGCAAATTATCAGAAGCAAACCCCATGCAAAACCAAAGGTCATTTAAAACCTGACTAAACAGAGTTCATCTAATCCACTTTAAATGATAGTTTGGGTGAGTTTGTGCTGATTCCCAGCGGTAAGCAAGCCCAAAGCCTTGGTAGAAGATGCAGCCTGCCCTGAAAGGTGCAGACCAGCAGCACTGCCTCTCTGAACCAGCAACCCACTGGGTAGGTTAGTGTCAATCTTGCCTCTTCTACAAGAGCATCAGATGTAAAGCCAGAGGTAAATTCTGAACATTCTGGCACACACGAAGGGGAACGGGATATGCAAAAGATGTGAACTACCATAGGATGGGAAAAGCACGTGAAAATACACAGAAGACTCGCTGGGGTTGCTCCGGGCTTGGAGGATCTTGCCGGGTGCTTGCGGGAGGGGACGCGAAGCCGTGGGCGTGTAAACTTGAGGAGGGCCTGTTCGATTCTGCTCGGCATTTCATGTGGATTACGGTGAGCCCTGACACTCTGCAAATAATGAGGCTGCATGGGATATCAAAGCAAATTAAAGTGAGACCGCAGGCCTGCCTTTGACGAGCCTCCCGCCTTTTTTTATAAATATATTTAAACACTGCCTCTGCCAAAACAAGCTTTGATCTCACAAGGAAAGGGGCCAGAACCCTTCACTGCTTGCCTGACTTATAACTTTTAATTACTTTGCTAAGTGTGAACTCTCCTCTCAAAGCTCTGTTGCACTCATGAGGCAGGGCTGCACTCAGATCTTGGATTATTCATCCTCCTTCCTCCCCCTCAACACCACTTCTTTGAGGCCTTGCACAACGAAGGGCAGCTCTGGCTCTGATTTACATCATTGCAAATCAGGGACACCAAGACCTGATACCTCTGAAAATCTGGAATAATGGAGAGGAATGTGTGACAGGGGAAGCCCAGGAGGAAAGGAAGGAGCCTCCCTGCCTTCAGCTGTAACGGGAGGCTGGAGCAGCCATGGAGGAGGTTGCCCATCTCCAAGGATGTGGAGATGGTCTTTTGTCAGGGATGTCAGATATTGCACAAAGGACAGTCTCCTTCACCGGCTGCCATGGCCGAGAACAGGTTGTGCTGCCCTGGGGAGGGATGTGCGGGGGGTGCAGGGGCAAGGAAAGGCTCCGAGGAAATTGAGCTCTGACCACAGGCACCCCCTTTCCCTCTCTGCATGGTCAGACTCTGCCAAGGTGACATTGCCATGGACGGGATGTGTCCAGGCTGGAAAGCTGTTTGCTTTTCCATTTCTCAGCTCTGCCTCCCTCCAGCCTCGCTTTATCAGCCTCTGTGGGTGAGGTCACGAGAATTCCGGGATGGAGGGGACGGAGCTGGGAATTTCCCACCGCACCACTACCCCCTTTCCCTCTCTGCATGGTCAGACTCTGCCAAGGTGACATTGCCATGGACGGGATGTGTCCAGGCTGGAAAGCTGTTTGCTTTTCCATTTCTCAGCTCTGCCTCCCTCCAGCCTCGCTTTATCAGCCTCTGTGGGTGAGGTCACGAGAATTCCGGGATGGAGGGGACGGAGCTGGGAATTTCCCACCGCACCACTGACAGACGAGGCAGGTTTGCAGCCACAAGAAGGCCTTGCCTTGTCCCATTGACGGAGTCAGAGCTGCTCTGCACATGCTCTTGGAGCATCTCATGAGAAGGCCTTCTGGCCTCTGCATCACCCTCCTCCCCAAGGACAGACAGAGGCACTCGCAGCCACCAGAGTGTGGGATTTGCAGACTGCCATGACCTGCGAATGCTGATACCCTGTGATTTCTGATGCCGAAAGGAAAAATAAAAACTGCAAGCAATTACGCTGGGGAGCGGTGTGAGGTGATGAAAAAAAAAAAAACAACCTGATGTGCTGATCTCTGCTGTGATTAACAGTCTTTTCTGGAGCAAGTGATCACAGTGCCTGAGCTGTCACGGGTCATCCGCTCACCAGGAGAGGAAAGATGAGTGCAGGCAAGGCTGCTGGCCAGGCAGAGACAGCCCCAGGGGCACAGCCAGAGACCCGGAGCAAGGAAGGGGAAACCTGAAGCAAAGCTTTTCCCTTTGTCCTGGAGAAGAGGAGCAGCACAAGAGCGAGTGCCATGGCTCTAGTCTCAACTCTGATACCAAACTGGGAACGGTGCAGAGGAGAGCAGGGGAGGGGGCAGCGGTGGCAGGGGGTGAGGATGAGCCGCATCCAGGCAGGGAGGGAGGTACTGACTCAGGGTGGGGGACTGGCCTCAGGGTGTCTTGTGGCAGCGCATGAGGAGCTGTGCCCCATGGGATGGTGCAGGCAGACCCCACGCCCCAACGCGTTCCTGGATCCAGGCAAGGGGGTCTCCTAACTGTACCATGTCACGGCCTAGTACTGGTCCAGCCTCTCCCCGTGGGTTGGGAACATCCTCGATCCTGGCCTCAGGCTCAGACTGCTCTGACTTTGCTCTTGCTCTCTCCTGGCTACCTCAGGAGCAAGATCAGAAGCCGGGGGGTGGGGGGATAGGCAGGTGCTGCACGCACTGGTTTATCATTCAAGGGCAAAGGAAGAACCGTGACCGAAGCTTCGTTAAGGCAGAAGAACGAGAAAATTGCTTCTCTGACAAAGCCTCACTTTGCACGGCCGAGATAACGAGCCCAGGCTCAGACATCCCAGAGCAGAGTCCCCCAAGGAAGGCAACAGCAGCAGCTGTCAGTGCCCAGGACTTTCTTAGCCTTGTACCATTTTATCCCCACAGCTTCTGCACATCTAATTAAGGGCTCTAGTCTAATTATAGCCCTTACTGCTTGTTAGGATGTGAGGGGAGGTGTGTATGTGGGGCAGCGGGGATGGAGGCCAGGAAGGGACGCTGTTCAGGGTAGCCCGGGTGTCTGAAGGGATAAGAGGAGCATCAGAAGCTGCAGGAGTGAGGAAAGCCAGCTCTAAATTAGGTTACTGCATCTCTTCTTTCGAGCACGTTAGCTGGCAAAGAGACAATCCCTTCCTGCTGGGGCAGATGCAAGTGCCAGGCAATTACATCACAGCCTCAGCCCCTGCTTGCAGCAAGTGTTTCTGGCAATTGTGGCTGCAGGGTGAGGGGAAAAAGAACTTGAACGTGACTTGAGTGGAGCTGAGGGCACGGGCACATGAACGGGCTGGCCTGGGGCAAAGTGAGTTGGTTTTGGTAGGAGGCAGCAGCAAACGCGTGACGCGATCACCGGGAGCGGTGCAGCCCTGCACCCGCAGCAGCGAATTTACCCCGGGATGAATGAAGTCTGACTTTATCAGGTTTCCAAACGCCTGCCTGCTTGTTGGTACACGGCTGCCTTGGCGCGATCTGCTCCTGGTTTCTGCCTTGAGCATCGCCTCTCCCTTGATATGCCCATCGCCGAGACAGCGGAGCCTGCCCCAGCCTGCAGAGAGGTGGCTGCTCTGCTTCCAGAAGGGATGTGCCCGCTCTGCTCACGGAGGCATTAACCCTAAACCAATCTGGAACCTTGAAAACTGCACCCTCGGAGAAGGCTGTGGGTCCAGGAGCAAAGGATGGTTCAGCAAGCCCCAAATGCTCCCCTGAATAGACTGAGTGTCCCCTTTAATTGGTGGAAGCGTCCCTGGAGAGGACTCAACCACCACTGTCACCTCGGGGCAGGCTGGAGTTGTCACACTTTCCCACTCCCTCCCTTTACCACATTCCGTTTTGTGCAAATACCTTTCCCCTCCTATCAGGCTGTCCTTATGCAAGCACAAATCTCTCTCCAGATCAGATTTAATGACAAGGTGTCATTAACCCTGTTGGATACATGGGGAAAGCAACACAGAAAGGGGCAGTAACTTTCCACATGTCAACACACCCAGGGAAAGGCCGGGGGGGCTGGAGTGGAGATGTTTGCTGCCAGCACTGACCCCACATGCTCCTGACCAGCCCCAGCACCACGGCAGGGGCCTGGGAAGCTCCTTACCTTCATTCCTCCGGTTGTTGAGCTGGTTGAACTGCTCCGTGAACTCTGTCAGCGACTCCTCGATGGTCTCTGTCCGAGGAACCGAGAGTGAAAACCTCCGCTTGAAGTTTTTCATCTTGTTCATTTTATCTTGCGCTGCGAGGGACAGCAGAGCCCTGCGGGGAAGGGGAGACATCAGGCTGACAGGGCTGGATGATGCAAGGGACAGTCCCCAAGTCCCCCAGATCCTTCTCTTTGGGGCTGGCAGCACCCCAACCCGAATTTCTCCTTCCTGCTGGGGGGGCTGCAGGGGTCCCCAGGGACATCCCCTCCTCTGAGGTACAGCTGCTGCGTCAGAGCAAAAGAGGAGCTGCGTGGTCTCCAGGGGAATTAGGTTCCTCTTTAGGAGCTGACTGTGGTCAAGAGGTGCAGGGGGCTTTTTCTGCTCTAGTTATCAGAGACGAGCCCAGAGCAGGCCTGAATCACACGTATCAATGCAGGCTGTGCCTTACAGCATCCTTGGAAACTCCAGGGAAAAGCAGGGTAGAAATGGAAGGAAAGCATGTAAGAGCAAACAGTGATGGAAAAGATTTAATGCCACATTCCTCCCTGTACAAGGAGGCACCTCTCCCCTGGCAGTCTGGTCTCTGCACAAAGACTTCCTCAGCCAGCAGCAAAATGCTGAGCAAAGCCAGTCCTGGCCGGGGGGATCCCCGAGAGCTACAGAGAGGGGAGATGCTCCCAGCTCCCAGCTTGCTCACAAGCTCCAGTGACTCATCCCGTAGAATCGCCTTAGCCAGGGATTGGATTAAAGCAATAAAACCCTTAAAGGAAGAAAACCCTCACGGGGCATATGGTGAAGCACACTGCATCTGAGCAGCCGCTCGGGAAGGCTGAGGGAGCTCGCTCTGGGTGTCCCAGAGTCGTGCACCCCTTTGCCTTTCTGACTTTGGCTCTTGCCAGGCCTGTCCGTAGCTCGGCGGCGTGGACGGGACCCAACTGCAAGAGCTGTTCTGTGCGTGGTTTGGTCCTTAGCACCAGCCCTGCTGCACTCAGGTGTTATTCCTCCTCCTGCTGAGCACAGATTGAGCAAACAGCCATCACTCCCTGACGCCTGGACCTGCAGACATCAGCGTCTCACTCCCAGCCAGCCACAGCTCTGCCCCTTCCAGTCCCAGGCCTGAGGAGGTTTGGGTCTGTCCCTCTCCCCTTTCCGATCTGATGAGCACAGGGATGCTCCTCCACCAGCCTTTACCACCTCAACTCTCCAGCTCATCTGGTGGGGGATTTTCCGTTAACAGCACCGGAATCCTTCAACGTTCCTCTCACTCATCAACCCAAGGTGGGATCTTAAGGGAAAAATCACCCCTCTGTGCCCAACAGGCACCAAAAGTTACACCGAGCAGTTCTCTCCTGCACCGACACACATGTCCTGCGGCTTCTGCACCCTGGAGCAGGTCCATGCCCCTTACTCCTGGGTGTCCATGCAACAGCCTCTTCCCCCACTCCCTCCCAGCCCCCCCCCCCGGGGCTTATCAGCACAAACAAACGGGGATCACATTCCAGACTGATGCGATCAGACACAGCATCCGGGAGCTAATGCATCTCGTCGCCAGGACAACCGGAACACTTGGGTGGACATGCCTGCATCCGAAAGCTTAGAAGATTATCCTTCAGCAATACAAACACCCTATTTGCATGTCTGCCAGGCTCTGCAGTGAGGCATGGCACCCTGCTGTGGGTGCAACCCCCTGAAAATCCCTGGGATTCACCTGAATCCTGCACACTAACACCCCTCAACCATCCCCAACTCATCTCCCACCGTTAATGCCACAAAAAACCTAAAGCTGAAGGCTGGCCAGCAATGCTTCCGGGCTGGGGTATTTGGCCAGCGGTGGGAGGGGAGCTTGCAGGCTTCTTTGAGTTGCAAAACGAGGCAGGAGGATGCTAGACACATCCACTTCAGGCTTCAGACATTTAAATATTTTCTGGGCACTACAGAAACAAAGATGCTGGCACTACTGAATGCTGCATTAACGAAGCCACTCTGCTGGTGCTTCCCTCATGGCCAAGGATCGAGCCTCCCAGCAGCGCTGTTCCTTCTGAAGAGAAGGCAAAGCCTGACACTTGCTTTGGAGACCTTTTTTCCCAGCTCAAGGCTCTGATCTGGCTCCCTACCTTGCAACCCAAGCAAGTCTGAACCGAGGCGCTGCAGGCGTGTGGAAATGCTGTTAGTGTTGCACGCACTCGAGGAATTACACCAGCCTGAAGTGTTTTGCTCCAGCTGTGCATGCTGACAATGCTGAAGTGGTAGTAAAAGCTACAGAGGCTCCTGTGCTGGGCACTGGTTTGCTCTCAAAGAGGAATCAGGAGCTCAGGGGAACCTGTGATGCTCCCAGCAGGTACAAAACCAAAAGACAATCTTCCCACATAAGCCCCAGTGATTGTTATTTCAAATGAGAGCATAAGGGAATAGAAAAGATACTCATCATCTTCAGGTGAATGAGGAAGAGGATGCGGGGAAGGGGTCTTCTCCCTCCTCAGAATGTTGCAAATGGTTTAAGGCAAACATATAAACCATGTAAGGCTGACCAAAATCTGCTCCTGCAGTTCAAATCCTCCCCTCTCCCTGGCCTTGCTACCTACAGGAGTGCCCGCAGCTCCAGGCTGCTAAATATAAACCTGCTCAGAGAGGAAGTCGGGTGGGGGTAAAAATAGCACCGGCATCACTGCCTACCTCTGCTGCTATACACAGACCTGCCCTGGACTCCTCCTCTTTATGGCTCTGTGCAATTGTGGCTGGTTTTTGTTTTTTTCTTCCCAGCCGGACCCAGACCTACTTGGCATCTGTCGACAGAGTTCACATTAAAGTGTTTGTCGCTGGCATTTATAGGACTGTTCTCGTCCTCTGCCCTCCACTCCTCCTGGAGAAGAATTTGAGCGGCCGTTTGGACCCAGGTGGCCTAAAGCTGCGATTTGCCCCTCTCGTGCAAGCAGGGCATCCCACAGCCTGCGTGCTAAAAGACTGCAGCACATCTCGAAGTGAAGCATCCCTCCCCACACACCACCCTGGGCAGCGCCCCGGGGCTCCAGGGGCTTCATCCACCTTCTGGCTGCATTTCTTTGGAGAGAAGGCATCTCCTTTTACAGCTAAACCCTCTCCTCCACGCATGGATTTCAAAAGCAGAATTGCTAGCGACTGCCTCACCACGTTTCGCAGGAGCGCGCTGAAGGAAGCGGAGGCATTTATTGACTTTCGGAGAGAAAGTGACACTCGCTAGGCAAAGCAATGACATCACTTGTTTTACAGCCTGAAGGAGCTGGAAGGGAAATTAGAGCAGCCGCAGTCATCCCTGGGATGGGAGAAGCCGAGCGATTAACAACATGAAGAAACATGACGTTGCGTGGTAGGACACGACGAGAAGAAGCAGTCTAAAACGGCAATAAGGAATTTAGGCAGCAACAGGCAAAAATGAAACCACTCGAGTTGGAATTTGGCCAAGGAGCAGGGATTAAAGCCAGCAATTTGAATGATCTGCATTTACTGTAATCTAGTCAGATAGTAAATACTTGGCTAAAACACTTCAAAGAGCCCAAAGCTCAATCCTGTCAGGAAAGCTCGTCACAAGATCAAGGCAAGATGTTAACGATCTTTTAAACACTGCACCCAAAGCCCTATTTGCTGCTCTAGCAGTAACCATGCTCACTATTTTCCAGCAAACTATTCCTGTAGGCATTCAGGCTGTGACTATCCACACGAATCTCTCTTGCATTTGTACGGCAAAGCCTGCTGGCTCTCCGCTGTGGAGTTCAAGAGACAGGTATTTTAGGCACGGACAAGCCATCATCAGTGTATGAAACTGTCCCCTTTCTCCTCCGGCATATTGCAGGTGCTCAGAAGCAAGGCTTTCAAGCAATAATCTCTTTATTGCTTTCTGAAAACGGCAAGTGGTTCCATTTTTTTCCCTGCCATTTTAACAGACTCCTGCTCCTGCTTCCCAGCTGAAAGGATGGAAAGTTTGAAGGAAATAGTATGCTTGCTTATTTTTTTTTTTTTAAATCCCCAGAGAGATTAACAGTTGTGTTTACAAGGCAAAATGAACAGTCCTATTCAGCAGTTACGGCTCATGCTTGTAGCTGTTAGGTAGCGCTGATTCACTCCTGCAAGTATCAGAGAAAACGGCGAATTCTGCTCGTAGAGCCATATTTGCTCTGCAAACACAGCTATCACGCAACGCTGCGTGTGGCTACGGGGCTAAACAAACATCGCGGCGAGGCACCCGTTGCATACGTGCCTCTTGCCTCTCCTCACATGGCAAGGCATGAAGACCAAAGTCAGACCCAACAAAAGCTCACCAGCGAAGCCCACGTGCCCAGCAGCCCTCTCCACGGCCAGCGGCAGGTCTGGTTTGCCTACCTGACGGGCTCCCTCCCAGGCTCCAGCGCAGAGGAAGGGTAGGGAAAAGTAGCACGAGTTGCCAAGGCGGCTGCGTGCCGGCGATGGGAGAGACATCAGCCCCTCCGTGGTGCACATTCCTGCGCAAACAGGAGCTCAGTGCAAGCTGGATTTCTCCTTCGCTACGAATTTCCCTGGCACGGCCAGCATCGGGTCCTCAGGATATGTAAGGAGGGGGACAGGGAGAGATTTGGGGCTGTTTTGGGGAGCCAGAGGGAAGTTACGGCACGCTGACTCTAACACAACCAGGGGCCATGCTGAATTTTCTGCAGCAGCTGGGAATCCTAGGAGGGCAAGGTCGGACCGGCAGGGAAGGATATCAGCCCCCGACCACCAAATGAACATCTCCCCAGCTGCTCAGCTGTCGGCATGGAATCCTCCCTGGGGTAACAAGCTCCCAGCCGCTCCCTTCCCATCAGAGATGCTGCAAAAGCACCGTCTGGGTGCCTGGATAGATTAGTTGAGATGGACAGAGGCTGCTCTGAGCTGCAGCAAGAACCGGTGTGGCCCTGCAGAGCTCCCCCTGCCCATCACCCAGAGTAGTTTGCACATTTAGTCTCCCCCAAAAAGGGGAGTAATGATGGGAAAGAGCAAGGCCACCTCTCCTACCCCCACATTTGCCTCCCGTCGCTCAGCTCTGCTCTTCAGGGGGGCTGACATTTCCCTTCTACACAGGGAGCAAAGCCCCTGCCAGGAGTCAAGATCCTGCGGGGAAGGGAGGGCAATCAATTCCTATTAATCTACAGCAGCCCTGTAGCAAACAGCAAGACCATCATCCGAGGGCAGCGACTGCGATGGGCATGATAGAAAAGGGAACTTTGGGTCCCCAGGGAGTCAGTCCATCCTCATGTCGCAATGTGTGATTATGGCAGCCAGGAGATCACCAGCCTCCCTTCTCGTGTCTGCAGTTCAGAGGAGCCTTGGAAGGAAAAATGATCATGTAGTAAACACGCGAGGCTGGCTTCCACTCAGGCTCTGACCCTCTCAGCATGCCTCGGTTTCCCCAACTGCAAATCATGAGGGCACATCCTTTGTCCCTTCCGGTTTGTTTGCATCTTCTTTGGCTGTGAGAGCCTTGCAGGCAGAAGCCTGGTCTAGGGGGTGCACAGTGCCCAGCACAGCAGCATTTCCATCCCTCATGTGCAGCACTGCCTTCTCTCCTTGGTAAGCTGTTGTTAAGAGAGGACAGACAATGCAGGCAAAGCACAACCTACATGGAGCATGTATAGATCTCAGAAACTGCGAAGATACCCCAGGAAGGGTGAATGCTATGGAAAACTTTCGTAAGTCCAGCCTCTGGAGCCTTTACAACCTGTACTTGATGCTGGGGTGAGAGCGGGAAGGAAAGCCGTTTTGCTTGACGCACATTTCCACTCCCGCTTATCCCAGCCCTGACAATGAGCCCAGTAACAAGAGCACACAAAGGAGGTTTGTTCTGCCTTTGTATATTTTGCCTTTCTCTGTGTCCACAGCCCTGTGCGGTGCAGTCAGCAGTTCTCACTCGGCTCTTCCCTTCCCAGCTCTTGGTGAGATCAGGGCAGCTCTAAGGAAGGCATTAAAATGACAGTCATTATTCCAGCAGCCTCAAAACACTAGGCACTTATTCTTCAGCCGATGCTAACCTGAGAAAAGTGCCCAGTGTTTGGCTGGAACAACAATAGGCTGCTAATAGCCAGTTCGTCCACTGCAGACACCCCGGTGACGGTGGGAGCTCAGTGCTCACATTGTCTGTGCGGGACAGTGGTGGTCGTGTCATGGTTTCCATGGTACGTTCATGGTCTTCAGGGGATGAGCTTCAGACTCTGCCGTAGATCAGCAGAACCCCTGCTCCAACCCACCCATCGCTGCTGCTTTGCACTGGAGGGCCAGGCGGTGGAAAATGAGTCTCAGAGGCGGTGGAAAATGAGTCTCAGCTTCTCCCGCCAGAGCCCAACTTTTGAGCCTGCCTTTGGATCCGGTACAGGTGCTCCCTCTGATTCCAAATTTTGCTACGGCAGCTCTCTAAGTTATGGAGATGTCATTTACGGTCTCTCCAGAGTTCAGGGCACGTGTCCCACTGGCAATGTCCACCGTGACGGCAGCACCGCCCCGCTTGGACGCTGGTGCCAGACCACAACCCAGGAGATCCAGGCTGCGATGGGACCCAAGGGACTGGGAGCTGGGATTGTTGAGGCAGCAGCACTTTACAGTATGCTCCAGGAGGTGCTGCTGATCGGCCGCATGATATTTAGCCATTCTCTACCCTTTTCCATGACTCACTTTCTCCTTTCATCCCTTCATTACGCAGCGGGCACATCCTCCCCAACACAAGCTCCCAGCGCAGCCAGTAGCTACTGCAATATCAACACAGTTACTGAAGAGGAACATTACCAGCAAAGGCTAGTCTGCTCCTTGCCTTTTATGACACTCCAACGATTATTGACTGACAATTAACTAACACAACCCAAGCTGCCAATCTAAGGCAGACGGGCTCTTCCTGGTCACCGCAGGACCTCGCTGTGACATCTGCCAGCTCTTCACCTGATGTCCTACACTGCCCTCTCCCAGCATCACCTCATTACCTGGTTGTCCTGTTGTTCCCCCCAAAGCAACAGAGGATCCTGAATATACAAGCACGCCCAAGAAAGCATTCGTAGATCCTGCTGAGTGAAAGACACCCCAGAAAGACGAGCCCAGCGCTGTCACCGGGCAGCTGGCAGCGGCGTTCCCAGGTGGCTGGGGGAGACAGCGAAGAGGGTGCCAGCTTCCAGCTGCCAAAGAAAGTCACTCTCACTAACACAAAGCCTCTTATTTTCTCTCCCAGGAGCGTTTAACCTATGGCTGAGGGTGTCAGCACCCACCCTTCCTTTACTGCTAGGCGGGAAGGAGGATCCACATTACGGCAGAGGAGAGACCGAGTCCCACGGAGCCTCCCCAGCAAACGGGCAGCTCCGTCCCCGGGATGAAGCTGTGCGACGCTGGCAGCCACATGCTCACACAGCATGGGGTAAGTAGGGTCTGCTGCCTGCTTAATTGCTATTTTCTTTCCTCCTTTTCCTTCTTTTTTTTTTTTTTTTTTTAATTTAAATTGGAGCTTTAGTTCTGTCCCCAGCCCACACAGGGCTCCCAGAGCTGCAAGCTCGTCTGGCAATTGCCACGACAAGGGCTCACAGAAAGCCAGGATTCGCTTTCCCTGCAGTGGTCAGGAGAAGCCAGGAGAGGTTGCCTCCTTCACTCTTTAACAGAAAATACTGGAATTTTCCCCCTGTGACCCATGATTTCATCTTCCACTCAAGGCCTCTCTTTCTAGCATGTGAGAACAAAACTGCAAGGAAGGTATCAGTGCAAAAGGAGGACTGGGGGTAATTAATTTCTTCAGCTGCAATGTGGAAGGCAGACACCAGAGTCAGCTTTGACCTGGTGCCCTGGGGGACGATCCCAGCTCAGCTGGCATCACTCTGCAGGGACAGCTGAGCAGTGGGATCACACAGCTCTGCTGTCCAGCTCCCTTTTTTAAAAGCATTCCTCGGGAGGGTATTTAAAGAAACAGAAATTACATCCTGTACACCCCATAGTCGCGTGGAATTTGTGAAATGCAGCTACCTCTGGTGCAAAGAGAAGGAGAGAGGCAGCAACAAGTGCACGACGAAAAGGTGAAAAAATGAAAGCCAGATCCTCATGAGAAGTCTTACCGAGGTGACCCTGCTATTGAAGGGTCTTGACATGACCGAATTCCCCAGAAAAATAGAAAACGGTTGTAATATAAACAGAAGCACAACATTTATAAGAAGCAGCACTACCACAAGCACTCCCAGCAATTAAAAGCTCGGCTCTTCGCCACGCGTTTTCTAGGAGCCTAGAAATGCACGGACCGCAGCTTGCCTTGCTCTGCTCTGATAAACTGCACTTACAAAAAGGCTGAGACCTCGGCCAGTTACACTCCCCAATCTGCAGATACCTGCATTTCTCTGCCACCCAGCCCTGGCAATGGGAGGAGAGACTGTACACAGAGCTGCGTACAGGACTAACGGTCCTTCCAGCAAGTTCCCAGCTCAGATCCAGTAGCTCCTTGGAGCTCACGCTGCTAGTAAACCAGCCCACGCCATCCTCAGACAGATCTTTCTGCAGCAACAGGAAAAAGAAATGAATGGAAGGGGACGGTGTTCCTGACCTACTTCTCCCCACTCCAGCAGTTTATGGTACCAGCTACAGACTGGGTTTCTCCCCAGGACCCTGCAGCGGTACCACAGCCTGGCATTAGGCACATAAAACCCTTTGCAGCAGGGTTTCAAATCTGTTTTATTTAAAGCTCTGGGATAGTCACATGGTAGTAAGGTGGTGAGCAAACACTGCAAGTCTACAACCCTGCCAAGGATTGCACTAATCTGGTATTTAATCTTAAACCAGTTGTGCACCCATCCTTGGAGGGCTTCGTGCACATGCGTGTGATGTATTTCTCCCCAAGACGCGAGGGAAACGCAGCCACACAGGTCGGGAGCACAATGAGCCAACACTTGAAGAATCAAAGGATTTCAAAGCACCACACACACTGTAATTACTTTTGGCACCCCCATCTTTTTCCCCATAACGGGAAAAGCAACGCTGCAACATCTTTAATCCGGACCCTTCCTTATCACGGTTACCACAGCGATGCTCGGAGCCCCAGCCGGGGGTGAGACGTGCAGGTGGGCACCTGTGTGATCTTTCTGGCTTGGCTTTGCTCCCCAGACCCAGAGCCCTAAACACAATCCTCGCAAGAAGGTGAAGGGATGGCTCCAGTCCTTACTCCATCTGGTGAGCAGGGACTTCTTCTCCACTACAGCTGCTGCCCAAGCTGGAGGAAGGCAGGAGATTTCAAAAGCCTCTGTAGCTAAGAGGTGACTGCCGGGGATCCCAGGGTGATAAGGGCACTGTTTTGTGGCAGCGAACTTGGCAAAAGCTCCGTGTTGCTGCCTAGATGCCAGGCTTTGAGGCAGCCTTGCAGCAACATGAACAGCCTCCGGGAATGTTCTCCCTCCCGGGCACGTGCACCACCTCGCATTGCCTGCCTCGAGGGGATGCACACTCTGTGCCCTGCTCCTGCAAACTCTTAAAGACTCTCCTTGCCCAGAAGGGTTTCACCTGCTCTTCCATCCTCCGTGCTCCTGTCTCCGTTTCAACGTTAAGTTTTTCCTCCGTAATGCGAAGGGAGCCAAGCGTCCCTGCCGTTCCTGCTCTGCCTTCTCCGATCTCAGCACCGATACCGCTGCCAATAACGCTGCGCTCCTCCTTTCGGCACATGGAGCGTTTCCACTCTGCGAAGAGCCAGGGGTTGGGCAACACAGTGAAAGCCAGACATTGTCTGGGCCACATGCAGGGAAGGAATAATGCAGAAACAAACACCTGCAGAGATCTTCACAGTAGCAAATGTCTCGGGGAAGAACTAGTGAAGGCAAACGAGGCGGATCCTCAAACAGTCCTGCTCCACTGAGGATCTGACCAGCACCATCGACAGTAAATGAGGGGCTCCCCCAGACGTACTGCAGCTCTTGAGACCTGGGAGTTGCCAAAAACCTCTCAGAAGCTGTCTTGTCTCTTCCACCAGCTTCTTTAGGAAGAGCTGGGAGAAAACTCTCCAGGACCCCAAACCCAGTGAGATGCTGCCTTCCAGGAAAACCCTGTCCCTGAGAGAGCAGCACGCGCTTCCAGGGCATCCTTGGCCATCCTTCTGCACCGCCCGGAGACATCCACCTCCCCAACACCCCGACCTCACCACAGCTAAGCCCCACCACTTTCAAGTTAAACTAAACACGGACACGTCCAGATACCAAACTGAGACATCCCAGATGAAACGCGTATAAACAGATTAAGCATGCCTCTGTGCCTGCAAAACCTCAGCTCACTTCCCTATGGAGGGCAACATTTCATGCATATCTGGGAACCCAGCAAGCACACGCTGTTTAGATAAACCTTGTTCCTTGTTAAACTGTAAATAACATCTGTTTCGCCAAGCCAAGCGCCAGCTCGCCGCGTGCTGTCCTGAAAGCTGCAATGTCAGTCATGGGAATGGCAGACAAAGCATGCCTGTTCAGTGGGGTTTAAAATAAAGAATTTATCTCTTTTTTTTTTTTTCCCCAAGCCCATTTTTCCACTTCTCTTTTCACACCCAACCCACCTCCCCCCTGCACTTAAAAACCTAACCCAGCTCTCATTGCACGTGGGGTTGAGCCCTCCCCGCAGCTCTGACGAGCTAGATGGGTTTCTGCACCAGCCTTGGAAACTGGGGGAGATAACAGAGCCCAGCATGAGATAAACTGGGGGAAAGAGAGCAAGGGAGAGCGAGCCCTTGTAGGAAAACACACGGTTGGACTCTGCAGTCCTTGGGCACCCGTAGCAAGAGATAAGTGCTGGGCTGCAACGCGCCGTGACCTGTGGCCCGCAGTCTGCTGCTCTTTGTAAGACATCAGGAGCACGTCTGGAAATCATTTCAAACAGAACTTCCCCCCTCATCAAGACAGGGATGTATTTCTGTGTGGTTCTCAGCAACGAGCCACGAGAGGCAGAGGACTCAAAGCTCTGAAAGCGAGATGAAAAGGGACAACCTCGAGCAGGGCTGTTCAAAGCTCACTCGGTTGTATTCAGCTCTACTCCTCTCCCGCCTCGCAAGCTGATAAGCTGCGTGCTTCATAGGAAGCGCTCGAGATAAGGAAGGATTAAAATCCTGAAACGCAAAGACAGGAGAGATTTGGCCCAGGTTCACGCAGGAGAGCACCCGCCGAGCTGAGGTGCCCCCCTCTCACCATCGCACCCAATTCTTATCTGGTTTAATACTGGTGGGGTTGCTTGTACACACGGCAACCACCTGCACTTGCAAGGCTGCTATCATAGTGCGATTAGTTGCACAATTAATCGTTAATAAGAAGGGATTGAAAGGGATTAAGTACTTAAATAGAACACATGCTGCTAATGGTAATTTATAAAAACACGCCTTCTCCCTCGGATACCGTGTCATGTTTTCCTAGAACTAAAATGACTCCACGGGACGGTTTCCCTGTCCCTCCTAGACAGAGGAAATACCAGTTCCCATTGGAGAAAGCCGGGGTCTGTGAGGGATTCAGCAGTGTGAGGGGCATCTCCACACACCCTGGCCATGACTCTGTTGGGGCTGGGCAGCGCCAGGGGCGACAGGGAAGCTCCTCACTGTTGCTGCTCTTCCCAGGGCTTTGAGGGCGACCGCTAAAGCAGGAGGATCACGGTGGGAGGGATCCTCCTCAGACTCCCAGGCAGGGAATATGTTACTCCTCTGTCCCCAACACCCCGATTTACATTGCAAATGGTGTTTGCAAATTCCTGCCCAAACCCCAGGCGCTAGGAAGGCTGCCCAGGTGCCGTCAGACCATCCCCAGCTTTCCTGGGACCCTTCCAAGGAGCTGAAACGCCGCCGAGGTGCCCGGTCAACACCAGGTCCCCACATCTCAACATCTCCCTTCAGCTACAGGCACAACTCTCGATGCCAGCAATGACCTGTGACAGCCCCCACAGCCCATCCTCGCCACCTCAGACCCAGGTCGGAGGAGTTTTCTGCCTTGAATCAAAGAACACCAGCAGAAAAACAAACCCCTTGTCTCCTCTTACCAGGGCAGTCTGAGGCATCCCTTACAGGGTTCTCGCCTCAGCCGTACAAGCCTTTGGCGTGACTTGCCCCTGCAGGGCTTTCCTCTGCCCTGAGCAGCTTGTCAGGCTCTAGTCCTTCCTAGGCTCATCCCTAGATGAAAAAAACGCTGGGATTTGTGAGGCAAGGCTTGTTCCCGACCACCTATGCCTCCTGTATTCTGTGACAAAGTGATCACTGTGCAGCAATTAGTTAATAATTACAAGCTGACCAAGCCTCAGGAATTCCTGTGGCAGAAGGAGCAATACTTGCTTTAGGCTGAACGCAGATTTTTTTTCCTTGCTGCTTCTCCCTCGCTCTTAAATCACCGCTCCAATTCGAGGTGTGGAGAACAGACGCCAGAAAGGTTACTCTGCCTTCAGCAACACGGCAACGGTTCCTCACCCTCCTGTGATCGCTGCTCGTGCAAGGATAACCAAGAATTTCCTTAATACCAACTGTACCTCAGCCTAGCTGTGAATTTGGGTGTTATCCCCCTCACTGTCGGGATGGGACTCACCTACAGTGAGATCACAAGTCAGTGGCTCAGCCAGGAAAAGAGTCCAGGAGATCTGCCCCTGCATCCCAGCCCCAAACCACTATGATTTCTGTCGGGATCTGGAATTTCTCTCTCCCAGGTCACTGCAGAAACGAGCGGCAGTTTCCAGTTCTCGATGTTATCAGGGTGACAGCAGAGATGACACAAGCGCACGTTACAGAAGAGATGCCACTAGGAAATCAGAGAGGGTTTGTGACACTCGCAGCCCGGGCTGGTGGGAAAATTGCCACGTTTTGTGCTGTGGGTCTACTGACTTCAGCGGAGCAATGCTGATTTGCATCACTTGAGCATCTGGCGAAGTAAGGCAGAAAGCAGAATTTAACCTACCAACAGGGCAGATGCAAGAGAAGGATGCGTTTTCTGGGTCAAAAGAGCTCGCTTCAGCTACTCTGAAAACCAGATTTTTGAAGTCCAAAAGAAATTAAAAACCCCACACCAACTCAAAGTGCTACTGAAGATCCCTGTAGGTCCCTCGTTGCTTTTTTAGGGTATCTATAGATCACAGGCTCGGTGTATGAGCTGCCAGTCTAAGAGGCTTTCCACCAAATAATTCAAGTCATGCTAGAAGGCATAAAGCCAAGCCCCAGGTGATGTTCCATGCTGGAATACAGAAAAAAAACAACTGATGAATTTATATGCATGTGCATGTTCGCAAGCGCAGAGTTAAGGCTCCCGTTCATAAACCTCATCAGATTTAGCAACTAAAAAAAGATACGGCTTCAAGAGTGGGCAGTGCTGGGGAGAAGCGAGTGCGAAAAAGAAACGAGAGCAGGAGGGGGTTTGCTGCTAAATCTAACTGGGACCATGAATCATAACCCCTGAGTGACCAGCATATTAACACTTACCAAATAATTAAATAGACCAAGTGAAAACAAACTACTCAAATCAAAACAGAGAAATAGCAGCAATAAGTGGAACGCTTGGAATGTTTCTGCTTCCCAAAAAAGGCACATTTTGATTTCTTCAGCGGTTTCAGTGTTTATGGTCAGCTTCAACAGACTGTCCTTTTTAATTTAGCAATTCAATTAAAAGTCGCCAAAACAACAGCAGCACCCCATGAAACGAGTCAAATAAAGTCCCCCGCCCCACTCCAGAGCCCCCGGCTGGGGAATTTTGGGTTGGTTTAATAGGAACAGCTGAGCATTTCAGAGCTTGAGGAAGAAAGAGAGGCAGAGAGGGTTCATGTAGAATTCTTCAGTAATAAAAACATCCCCGTGAGGCAGGTTGTGAGCAAAAACTGAAAGTGCCCAAAAAGACAAATAAAATTCCTGTCACCTCCGACCACAGCAAGACGGGCTGTTGGCTACGGACCAGTACACACTGGAGAGACTGTCACACCTCAGCTCTGAGATCCAGTGGGATCAGGGGTGGGACCTTGCTAAGAGCTCCTTGCCTCAGTTTCCCCACCTGATAAACGAAGACAACAGTACCAGCTCAAGGGTGGCACGAGGGCGAGCTGTTTGGGTGTAACTGACAAAATTAAAAGGTAACAAATTAATTGGGTTGAATGCACCAGTAACTGGCAATCAGGTTAGCAGTGCCCTCCCTTCCAGGTGCCCACAGAAGCTGTGCCCTTCCCTTCCCCCACGCATTGACACAGGGGCAGCAAACCCAACACCGCTCCATCCCGCCTGCTTCCTCCTCCGTGCATCACGAGCAGGAACAGCTCTGATGATACCCTGTGTCTCTGCAGCCCCGGCAGAGGTGACCGGTACCAGTCACTGACAGCTCTACATCAGAAATCTGCTGCTCAATTTATTATTTCTGTCATGGTAGTGCCTCCCGGCGCCAGAGATTGAGGACTCACTGTGCAAATCGTCCCTGCTTCAGGATGCCCCCGATTCAAAGCCAGAAGGGGAGATGAAAGGAAAGCAGAACATGGGGCTGGGCTCGCAGCGGGTCAGCATCAGACCCAGGCTGTCTGTGCACAGCCTGAGCTGATCTGGGAGACCTGATTCCCGAAAAGCAACGAGCATCCATCTTTGAAAATAGCAGGTCCAACACCCCTCTGTTTCACAGTGTGAACACTTCTCGAGTTATTTATCCTCCAGGTACCCTGTGTGGCAGGGACAGTACCTGAGGTAAGAAACAGAAAAGCCACAAATAAAAACCAAAAGAGCTGGTGTTGGCATCTGAATCCGACTCTCTGAGGCAAAGCGCCCCAAAGCCTGGAGCATCCTTCCGCTTCCTGAGCTGTATTCCCCTAGGTCCTTCCTACACTTGGAAAAAAAAAACAAAACCTATGCTGCGTTATGCATTCAGCACTCGAGCGAGAATTTTAACAAGAGCCCAGCTGCTGCTCAGGTGCGGAAAGAAACGGCCAGATTTTTCAGCAGAGATCAGCCCGGTGGGCAGGCGTGCTGTGCTGGAGAGATGTGGACATTTCCCAGCGGGAATGCGGCGTGCCTCGCCTGCCTGCAAAAAATCTACCCTTAATTGTGGTGGCTCGGAGCTCATCCCTAAAACGACGAGGAAACCCAGAAGGCAAGAGAATACAGATCTCAAGCTGTCATTGGAAATGGAGCAAGAACAAGAAGGAGGGAGGCAAAGAAAGAACAAGAGAGATGAGAGATGGCAGCGGTGTCAGCAGCACGGATGAACCCCAGCCCTCTCTGAAGGCTTCCTAGCTCTGCTCTGTGGCTTGAAAATAATGTCACACCAGCTTCTTTTTCAGCCAGGCTGCCTAAACAAAGATACCAGCTAAGATTGTGAGCGACTGAGCAAACAAGCAGCAGATGAGCAACGCTGGCTGCAGGCAAAACGCTACCTGAAAAGAAATCTTGATTAGAAATGTAAAGAGAGAGCAAAAAGATGCTCTGTCTGATTACAGATCGACTCTGCAAAGTTAATTGTTCACCAGATTGTAATCTGGGCTTCCACATCTACATTAATCAACAGGTTGCTTTCTGCTATCAGTTTTCCCTTTACAAACAGCAGAAGCAAGTTAATTTAGAGAAAAGCAAACCCAGCAGGTCAAACCTCTCCATAGACGGAGTTTGCCAAACGCAGCTGAAGGGCTTTATTTAAATAGAGACCTTTTATTGGTTTTCTACCTGTAAAGATGTAAACCAAGACCGTGCCATCAACCAGAGCTGACCTTTCAGGGTTTCAGTACACTAATTACGCAGGGCAGAGCTCACTCCGGGCTGGGTCGGGATCTTTTCTGAATTCCACAGCTGGCCCCAGAATCAAATCCCCCTGTCCTGTTACCTGGAGAAGCTGCTTTAAGTTTTCCTCAATTACCCTGAGCACAGAAGAAGAATATGGGAGGCTCTTACTGAGTATAAACCCCCCTGGAAACTCTTTCTGTTATTTGGACATGACTCCAAATACACATCCCAGATTTTCTGGAGATTCTCAGACCTCCTGGCCCAAGCCTCAGGTCTGTATGGAAGCCAGAGGAACGTCTCAGGGTTTACAAGGATCGATCAAACATTCCTTTCTCTCCAGAAGGCCAGACCAAAGGGGATGGTCTTGGTGAAAACCACAAGGTGGGTATTTTAACGCACGTTAAATATGGCAAGGACATACATGGGTTTCTGCCTCACCAAGTGGCAGGGGGCAGCACAAAGGATCCTCATGGGCTTGGGAGGTTGCACCTCAACTGCTCGCAGCGCCTTGAGCGAGTCATTTCACCTCTCCCCTTTCCCACATGCAAAATGAAGCTGCCTTCACCTACCCAGCCTAGTTACAGTGCCAGCAGCGAAGGCAAAATCTGCCTCCTCCTGCACCCCTGCCCTTGGCAGAGCTGGGCTGCGCCCCAGCCCGTGCCCAGCTGTGATGAACAAGATGGCAACGATGGCAATAAACGCACGCGAAAGGCAGCAGCCTGAGATTTAAAGCAGCTAGTTTGGAAGGCAGTTAAAAGCAGCCGGGCACGTCGGCTGCACTTCAGCCACCTGTAATGTAGGAATATGTGACACCATCGCTTCGCTCTTTGTCACTCGCTTCCCGGCGAAGCCCGTCTGAAGGGTCCATTCAAGGGACCACAAAGAGTGCTTGTTCAGCGAAAGGGGCCTTCCCAGCACCCAGACAAGCGTTTCACGGCTTCCACGCCTCTCTCTGCCAGCATCCCAAAGCTCTATAGATCTCTGGGAGCAAACCTCTGAGAACAAAGCAAGGTTAAGTGTTAACAGATGGGGGAACTTAGATGTGGGGACACGGTGACGTGTCCAAGGTCAAGCAGACTGTGGCAAGGCCAGGGGCAGATCTCCAGACTCCTCTGCTTTAGTTACAAAATTTCCTCTCTTTGCCACGCAGGATGAGAGAAGAGGAACTCCCAGCCATTTCTGAGGAGGTTGTTCCACTACTCATTTATTAATCGCCCTCATTTGCACACGGTACCAATATTTTCCTGCATTACTAAGCCCAGGCTCTTGGAAACAAATCTGTGAAATCTGCAAAAGCTCCCATGAAAAGTGGTCCCGTCTGAAGAATGGACACGAAACCAGCACAGAAGCCTTGTGGCATGACAAAGAGAGACTAAAAATCAGCAAAGTGTGAGCTGGATGCCTCACACATGGACACACACAGATGAAGTTCCAAGGACTGGGGGCCAGCTGGTGGACCTGATGCTCTCCTATTCCTGCCTCTGTTCCTTCTTTGCATCAGGCTCTTGGACATGCCACATCCCATCGATGTACTTTTACCTTCTCCAAGGAGAAAAGGATGCTCCAGACTACATATGCACTTTGAGAACTCAGCGTGCCACCACTGATGTGTTCCCATTGACACTAACGGACCGATTATCTAATGAACTAATGTTTGCATCAAGGGAATATTTTCAGGATCATGGGAACCAGTTTTCATGACCTCTCCACACACGGGGTGGCCCACATGCCCCATCAACACCTCGTGAGACTGGAAAACAAGACTCTGCTTGCATTTACCACATCTCAGCTCTGTGTGTTAGCACATGTTGCAGACCTGCACGCTGCCCCATTACCACCGAGGAGAAAATTAATCCTCTTCCCAGGGTCCTGTCTGAAGGCACTTTCATAAATCTCATCTAGAGGCACTACTCTTCTGCCTGATGCTTGTTCAAAGTGCTTCCCCCCTTTCAGATACCTTCTCCAGTCCCCAGCATGCACGCACGTATCCCACCACTCATCTGGTGGATGCAGGGCACAGAAATCCCAATGCCAGCAGCTCCAAGCCTGACCTTGATGCTTTAGCGCCATGATTGTGCCCACCAGCCAGCACACTCATCCCAGTTTGTTTTCTTGGAGAGAAGAGCCAGTTTCTTAAAGCCTGACTTTATAGAAGCATGGCAGGGGGAGCAGCTCTCAACACGCAGTCTCGTCTGGGGATGGGGGGACAGGTGTTCTGGGGACAAGCTCTCCCCAGCCCTGGGAACTCGTCTGAGCAACAGGCATGTCGGCGAGATGCAGCTGATACCGACGGGCACAAAAAAATGCAGCGCAAGGAGAATGCCGTGCTGCCGGCCAGGGAGCAGCAGGACTCCAGCCTGAGCCGGGCAACCCTCCGCACAGACCCTGGCTGCCAGCCCCCCCAAAACTTTCACACTGAAGACACAAGGGTCTCCCCCAGGTCCTTCGCAGAAGGATGTGCCTCTCGCGCTTCGGTAGATAGGGCGCAAAGGGTGGACCAGGGCTCCCTAACCCGCGTTTAGGACCAAAACACGCTCAGGAATCTCCTCCCC
>NW_009715599.1:10773-15068 GCF_000703405.1 Apaloderma vittatum | reverse complement strand
GCTGGTTATCAACAACTACTTGATTACTTTTTATGTAGCTTAGTACAGATGCCAGGAGAATCTGTTCCTGGCACAGAGGTAAGGCTGACTGGCCTATAGTTCCCCAGGTTGTCCTTGGTCCCTTTTATCAGTTTGATTCACCTGCCTATTTCGGTTATCCCCCTCATTTTAGGAATCCTTTTTCTTGCATCAATCCAGAATAATCCACCAGCAAATAAAGTGTGATACCGGCTGACTCATTTTGCAACACTAAGAAGTGGTCCATGGGCAGAGCAGAAAAAATGTATCGTCTTCAGAATGAAGGCTGTTACAAAGGATGGCTCACTCTCGCTAAACATTAATAAAACATGTAACTTCAAATGGAACTCTCACAATGATCCAATCAGAGGGCATATAGCCAGGAACACTTTTTAGATATGTAGTCTTTTTTTTAGTGCATGTGGCCATGAGCAGAAACCCTTGGAGATATCCCTATTTGATTCAGGAAACTTCCTTAAACTGAAAAAAAAGAAAAAAGAAAGAAAAAAGAGGCTGCATCACTTACCTAAAACAATATGTCCCTGTGAAATGCATGGACATATAATACCTAGGCAGCAAAAACCATGTGTTCATCATTATGGATAAATACATCTCTCAGCACTAGACATTTTAGAAAGTAGATTAAAAAAGAAAGCCCCGAGCAGTGCTAAAAAAAAATCTAAATCAAAACAAAACAAAAAGCAGGAAGGACCTGTCATTGCTGCAGCAATTAACCCTTCTACCTTATCCCTCACTCCTAAGTCCCTGTTGACTATGAGTACAAGAAGTTAAAAATAAATTACATGTATATACATATATATATTAATATGAAGCA
Source organism: Apaloderma vittatum (assembly GCF_000703405.1). NCBI lineage: Eukaryota > Metazoa > Chordata > Aves > Trogoniformes > Trogonidae > Apaloderma > Apaloderma vittatum. The sequence goes on along the minus strand of NW_009715599.1, from coordinate 14,215 downwards.
GGGTCAGGCAGACTTAGGTTTAGTTTTTGGCACAGTTGTTGCTTACTGAGTAGGGCTCTTCAGTGAAGGAAGCTGAGAGCTGACATGGAGGTGTTAGAAGAGTGAGGCAGTAGCTTGCACTTCAGGCTAGGTCTTGAGAGCCTCAGATCTCGTTCCCAAACATGAATGTAAGTCTTCATTATCACAAAGGGTGTTACAACCAGAAACACACTCCAAATTGACCCGGTACTCCCAGTCTACTAGTTGTGACAGCTATGGAAAGACTGGAGACAGGTAGGGGACTTTGACTGCTCCGTTTGAACAGATGTGACATATCTCCAGGATCTGCTGATGACTTGTCCCCCTTCCCTGTTCTCTGTGGAGTGTAGCTGTTAGAAGTTACAGGTTTTCTTCTGTTTCAAGCCTTCAGTGTGGCACAGGGATCTTTTTAAGTGCTCTACAGCAAAGCTGGACTAGGCTCGTACTTGACCTTCATGAAACAAGTCAAGGTGAGGCGAGGAGTAGGGTTACCTCTTCAGCAGGTCGTACCCTTACAGTCCTTACTCGGCCTTCAACCACCGCACTTCCTCAAGACACTTGTCAGCCTACAAGGAATGGCATTGTCAAGTGTGTTAAAGGCACACAGAGGTCATGAATATTAGCTGGGATTTGCCTCCCTTTCTAATCTCACTCACAGATAAAGTTATAACACCTTATTAGGTTGCTCCTTTTGTTCAAGCGCCCAGAGAGCCTGACTGAAGAGGCTCTCCACCGTCATAATCTCCCTTGAACATTGTTTACTTTTCCAGTAATTACTGAAGTGACAAAAGACAATCCATAGAATCACAGAATGAATTCAGACCTCGTATTCTTTCATTATGTCAAACATAGTTTGTTTCCCTCATTTTCAAGCTACAAGTATGAAAGCTCAAGAGTAAATTCTTTGGAAAAGCAAAAATTTTCTTGTTGTTGCCTTTGGCCAATCGTAGTTCACTCTTTCTATCTCTAGAGAGATGTCCTACATGCCATAGAGATTGTAGGTAGATGTACTTGTCCTGACATCTTGGCTGCATCACAGCTTGCCTTTAACTGGATAAGATGCTCCTTGCTATATGCTTCCAGATGTTGTACTCATGTTGAGTGCAATTGGGCAAACTCTCCATGAAAATCCATTGTTTTCAGTAATATAGTGAACTAATTTTTTACATACATTCCTATTCTCCCTATAGCAGCAACTCCTCACTACTGTCACTCACATACACACCAAAACCTGACACAAGGTGGTAGTGGAGAGAAAGAAAAGAGGAGGGCGAAAGTAGAAGTATTATAGGCATCAAACACGCCGTGTTTTCCCTGTGGAAGGCTCACAGCAGAATGGAAATTAAAAAACCAACAATATGAATAGTGAATGTGATATATGACTTTTAAATTAAGGTGAAAGTTTTGAAAGATGTTGAACCAGAAAAAAATGCATTGAAATAGAATGGGAGTCTATGTTCTGGACATTCCCAAGAAGTGACTTTGGGGTAAGTCAAGAAGCGTGATCACAGAGAACTGGGAAATGAAAACTAAATCCTTACAGCCATGAATGGAATAAGAACTCATTGATCCTAAAACTGGAATTCCTTTGGGAAAAGAACTTGAAGGGGAAAATGAGGAAGAGAGGGTAAAGGACATGCCAACCCCAGCAGAAGAATGAGAGTATCTCAACAATGCTCTGAGCAGCTTTCCCAAACTAGTCAACACCTTGGAACAGCTATATGTTGCCTAAAACTGGAAACTGGTGCAAATGTGACAAGTCAAAACACATCATCTGAACGTAAATCCAGGTAAATCTGTGTGAAAGAGAACCTTTTGTATTTATGCAATCAAATAAAGAGTTAGAAAATAGGAATACTTGAGGTTGAGGCTACATTTTCTAGACCTTTGAAGAAAAAAATCTGACATATTCTTGTGCACAGTAATGGGGAAGAAGTCCTCTGAAGAGCATTATCCAGTGCTCCTCCAGCAAGGAACAGATAAAGCTGAAATAACTTATGGACTTTCTATCCTTTAGTTTTCAATACAAAGATGCTGTTAGAGAAGAAAGATGAAAGCAGAGGACTATGCACTTGAGCTAGAATACAATGAAGGTAATCATGTCCTTTGGTTCAACTGATGATTAATTCACTGTCTTGGAGTAGGTTCCATGAAAACTCTATCACGTGCTTAAATCAGATATTTCAGAGCACAACTGCTGAGCAGGTGCTACTAGAATTGCTTCTGATACAGCTGTAAGCTAGTTGTAAATAGTTAGCTTGAGAACAACTAGTGGTGTAGTCCCGGCATGTCAAAGCCCTTGACGAGCTATCAGCAGTTTATTCAAACAAAATGAGGTTTGTTGGTTGGGGTTTTTTTCAGCTTTCCCATCCTGTGTTACAATCCTTGCCATTGTAAACATCCTGGTAGAACATGTATGCTGATTACTTAAAGGTAATTAAAGTGCACCTAAAATGAATACATTCTTTGAATGAATATTTTTTAGCTGGTCCCTTAGATGCTCATGTCTTTGAATATGGCTGCAAATGTACATGAAGCCTTATGAACTGGCAACAGGTTTAAGCAACTCACCGTAGCAAGTTGTTGTGGAGAGTTCATGCAGCTAGTCCACATTGCACAAGTGACAGACACATCGAATTCTTTGACAAAGAGAGTCGTCAATGCAAAGAGTTCACATGAACTTGAAGTTCATGGATGCAGAAGATGGGACAAGAAGAGGAGAACTCTGTAACTAATTGGACAAAATGCATCAGAATCAGGAGCTAGCTTAAGACTGGGAGAGCATTTGGAGGAAGTATACTACAGTTTGATCTTGGCTCTGCTACAGTTTGGCATTTGTTTATAGCTACTGTTGGAAGGTAGGACCTTGCTAGACAGTCTCAGATGACCTTTAATACAGCTGTTCTTAAGTGGTCAGGAGAACTTGAAAACCAACTTGGATTCTCTGGAAAGGAAGACGTGACATTACTGTATAGACAATGCTTGGGAATATAGGATTTGCTTGAGACTGAATGGAGCTTGTGCAGGAATGGTCCTCAGTTTGTATAAATCTACAGGATCTCACTGGCATCAACGAGTTTCACCATTTTACCACAGCCCCGTGCAAAATAGATAAAAATGAGATGCTTAAAACACTTAATGTTCTGAACTACACTGAGCAGATGAATATATTTAGTAAATTATTTGATTCATGGCTTTGGCATCCCAAATAAACATTTAAAACAGTTAATGGAAGTGCTTTTTTCTTCTGAATAAAAACTACTGAAAGGGCTGACTCTGAAATATTTGAGAAGTTTGGTTTGTACTAATGTTTAAAGGCTGGATTCTTATCCCAAACTTTTTTGGATATTTTTGGGCAGTGAATTGTATGTGAACAAGCTTTCCTGTGTGGTTTGAAGGCCTTATACTTGGCAGTGTTAAAATT
>NW_009715599.1:0-10742 GCF_000703405.1 Apaloderma vittatum | reverse complement strand
GAAGAGCGTTTTCTCATGGCATTTTGGCTTCCGGTCACAAGCACAGCCTGGAAGTCAAGAGGCGTGGGAAATTAAAACAAGAGGGGAAACAGTTAACCAGAATTCTGTGAAAAGGCTTTGGATTGACTGGAAATTATGGGAAGGTCAATCTTTATTGTATCCAGACCCATTCTTTCATGCCTAATAAATTACAGGATTATGTCAACAAAGTTAGACACACAGAGACACTAAAATGTCTCAGGATTTTGTATTTGCCAGATGAGGGCTTCTCTCCCACTCTGTAGCCTCTAAAGTAGGTGAGACAAATTGTTAATTCCCCAGTTAATAGAATCCTGATTGATTCTCTTGGGAAACCATGTCATAAGTAATACTTCGCAGTGCCTTGATGCTTTTTTTTCCCTGGTATTTAGCAATATTAGTTCATTTTGTTATTGTTTAATCTAGTTATTCCTCTGAACTCCTTCTGACTTTATGGTTTAGCCTATTACATCTTTTTAAAGTAGGAGAACACAACTAAAGCTCATCTACAAAATCGCATAAAATGAATATATGACATATCATAGATTATACACAGAATCTGAGCCAACAGAACCCAGTTTGCCATTTTTTTGACAAGTATTTTAACTCCAAGTTTACCCACATTCTGTTGGAAGTGCAGTAGTCCAGTTTGGTCCAAACAGTTGTTCAAAATCACATCCAACTTGAAAATTAGTGGCTTGAGAACGAGGTGTGCTGCTGGTTCCCGAGTGTATCCTCAGCCCAGTAGCAGGGTTTTTTTACTGTGCTGGCTCTTCAGGCCCAGACCCCTCTCAGTGGAGACACACAGACCCTGATGCTTCATCAGCCCTGTCCCGCTTTCACCATCCCCTAACCAGCTGGTAGTGCTTTGAGAGTGCACCCTTCAACCCTACACATTTTCCTGAAAAAAGATTCACTTTGTTCAATTGCTGGTTTTCTTGTTAAATTCAAATTTTGCCACAGACTAGTTTTCAATCAGGGCTCAGATTATTCTGGCTCTTCCCTTTATGATACCTCTCTTCTGCCTTTTATTGAGAAGGAATACAATCTCATGCTAGAAGGAGAAACTCAGAGGTAGCTCAACCCTCAAGTTTAATTGAAACTTTAAATAAAAAGTGTGAAAGCTTCAACCATGTAATCCAGGTCACTTAACAACCTTGAGTTTTCAAGGTGAGATAGAAGGCGGTCTCACAAGTGATTTGCATGTTAAGTTGTCTGCTTGTCAACACCCCTAGTGTTGTCTTACTTGTTTCAATAAAATCAGTCACCTAAAGAGGAGAGATATCTCTTTTTGTATGGAAGGAGTTAATTTTCGCCAAAAGGATTTTAGATTTGGAAAAGCACAGGTTTTATCTAGATTCACATAAATATGTAATCTGAAAGCCCGGCAAAGTACGATTGATCTCACTTTCAAACATTATTGCTGGTTTTATTCTGTAGTGGGCAATGCTTTATTAGTATTTAGAAATGGAAAAAAACAATTAAGTACGTGATAGAGTAAATATTTGTCTCTTCTGAAAAAAAAAAAGAAAATATGTTATAGAGAGCTAACTAATGTGAAATGTTCAAATGCCATAAAAACGGTTCAAATATAGTGAGTCCACTTCACAGATAAGTTGAAAGAGCGTGAAAATTAAAAGAGCATTTCAGTAGAGCTGACCACATTTTGGGCTGTACTCAAGTTCCTTTTCAGCAAAATGAGCTAACCAGATCCTCTTCAGGCCTGTACTTCCCCACATGAGAGACAGTAGCTTTCTGCTACATCCCTAGGCAGTTGAAATCAGCATAAGTTCCTGACTGCAAACTTCATTGGTCCAGAAGAAAGGGAAGTGATGGTACAGTGTTATGCAATGACTATTTTGCTTGGGAAATATTTAGTCCTTTTGATTCTCACTAGTTAGTATTCATCTGTCTCCTGGATTTATTGCAATAGCGATATTTTAAGAAACACTTTCAGGGTGATGAGATATTTCTCACAGGATACAGGTGAGATAAGTGGGTCTTCTTTATTGGGGAGTAGGTGAGGGAAAGGGAGGTTTGGCTATATGGTTTATTTTGCTCTAGTGACTCATGGCAGCCGGAACTATTGATATGTGGGGAGCACTATTTAAGTAAGATTTTAATCTTTGCCATGATGTTGGCAGTTTGGGAGAGGCATCGTATCAAAGTGATTTGGTATAAAACAAATATCTGTATATGTAAATAGCATCTGGTTAGAAACTGTCTACTTTTCCTCAGCAGACATATAGGCTCTGGTTTCAGAGCATCCGTCTTAATCTGTTTATCTTCACAGATATCCAGAAAGTTTTACCCCAGGAAACTGATAAGCTCTGATTAAATGACTTTCCCAAAGTCATATAGGAAATAAGTGGCAGAGCAAGGAAATGAATCCACATCTCCTGAATCCTTGGCTACTATCTTAGCCATTTTTTATTTCCCTGCAAAACAAATCTTATGCTAGAATTTTAATTTCTGGGTGTACTTTATGTCTCATTGGGAGTCCAGATCCATACATTTAGCAGGGCCACTATGAATTTTCTCTTCTGACTCAGAAAGTGGAAAAATAAAGTAGGTCTTTTATGTAACTGTGTCAAGAGGCAACACAAACAGCAGCCAAGCCTTTCAAGGAAAGTGGATTTCCCTTGTGTGTTCTGGCTTATAAATCCTGTCTCTCTTATTTTAGAAATATAATTGTTGCACCTTCTAAAAAAACACACAAGAAGCCAATTGCAACAGTCAGTGTCTTGTGTGCCTGTGAATGACCTTGGCCAATGCAAGGAAAGAGGAGCTGGTATCAAATTAATGAAAAAGAAAGACAGAAAACCCAAAACAAATGGGTTTAATCACTACAAATAACTCAATTTTGGCAAGAAATCATCTGTTGAGTATACATAAATGAGTCATTTTGTCTCTATGATCTCTCTAATTAATGGGGAGAATTGAACCCTTCCAGATGTTGATTCAGTCCTCCTGAGATAGGTTTCTAAAATAAGTGCAATGAATCATTTTGTAGCAGCTCCTGTCTCCCTTCACTGACTGTAGAGCAGCTTACAGTAGATACATGAAAGAAAATCCAAACATTATTTCTCTGATATATGTGCCACCCACAAAGCTTTTCCTAAGACACAGGTAAATCTGATTTGCTCCAATCATATCTTCATCTGCGCGTATTGCCTAAGATTTGCAAAAAAAAAAAAACCCAGATCATGAAGTAGCTTCTAAAAACTTTAAAGTATGAAGGAGACACATTCTTATACATAAATACCACTTCCTGAATCCATGTACAGCTAAAATTTCTCATAGAAGTAAAATCTTTTAAATCAGCTGTATTTACTCTTCAGACAGGTAATGAAGGAAACTGATAAACATGAAGGAAAATAAAATCTCCCTTGAAAAGACACTGTGCTGTAGAATTTTTTCCTTCTCCAGAAACTTCTGTTTGTAGCTTGTCAATATAGAGAAAGAATAAAACTGGTTAAAAGGTGAGGTGTTACATCCTTTTACCAGGACATCAGTGTTCAACTACTTCTGCTACCTGATACAAGAGTTGTTTTAGGCAAATAAAAGGAAGAATTTGCCTCGAATTTCCTTTCACTTTCCAATAAGTTCTTTTATCCTCAATCAGCTTTCACCCAACATCATCTTTTTTAAGGTAACCATTTAAAACACTTTTCACTTCAGAATCTTCTTTTCAGCTATGTGATCAGAGAAGGAACATTTTACCATTATGCTGTCTAATGTCTAGCACAACAACATAGTGTCTACAAACATCAAGTAAATGACAAACCTAACAGATAAGGGTCCCCACAATGCAGAAGCTTAACTGTTTCAGTGTAAAACCCCACAATTTACATTGTGCGATACCAGGAGTCCCCTTCTTGCTTTGAAAGTCTCCTTGTTTCTATAGGGATCTAATATGAAATTAATCTTTGAGGAAAATTCTGTAGATATACACTGAGGAAGAATATGATTCTTCCAGTTTAAACTCTAGAGAGAACTGAAAAAAATAGTACTTTTTCCCACAAGTGTGTAAATGTAGAATTATCACATTGTTCTTTGCTACTACCTGTTTATTTTGCAATAACCATATTCTCCTATGGAGCTCTTTCTGCCTATTTTTTCACATTGCTTATATTTTTTCACTTTATTTCTTAACCGCTCTACCGGGCTGGTGCAGGTTCTTGCACGTGAGCAGCACTGGGAGGCATTGAGCTGTCCACTCTCTCCCTGGTGAACACAGCAGCCAAGCTGTTGATCCCAAAACATCCTCCAGCCTCAGGATTTGCCTCCACCAGCACAAGAGCTGAGCTCACATTATTGGACAAAGACAAAACAGAAATCCAGTTTAAAATAGCAGATGGTGACATATAGATTATCTGGATTTTATTTTTAACGAGGTCAAACTTGCAAGAGTAAAAGTGATGGCTAAGCTGTCCAATTAAATTTGCAAAGTAATTCGGACTTGCTGATGAGGACCATCTCCCTTTAGGCTATGCCAGGGTAACCTAGTCCAGGGCTACTTCAGACTTTGACCTTTCATTCTTTTTCTAACCTCTCCGTAGGTTACTCTGACCATATCAGCTGTTACTTTGCAGCGTGCCTCAGCTCCACCTCATTTCTTCTGCCTGTTGTTTCCATTCTGGCTGTGTCCCAAATCCCATCTGCCTCCTGCCTATTCAGCCTATTGCTCTCATAAAACTATATGAAGGCAATTTCTACTCCATTGCAGGGTTATTTGGAATAAGTAACACTCAGCTATTTGGTCTGCAACACTGTGGATCACTCCGAGATGAAATCGAAACCTTATAATGATGAATGGGACTCACAATTTATCAAGCCTGGTGGAGAAGGAGCTGATGTGTACTGTACATAAAAAGCATCTGATTTTTTGTCATTAGGAAAGCAACAGGCTCATGTAGTTCTCTTTTTCAATTAAAATATAGTAAGTGCCATTTCTGTAGACAATAGACATTAAATTGTGGTGATTAAAGCAAATAATATTTTTTTTACTTGTAGGAACAGATAATTTGCACCTAGGAATTAAAACAATTGTCTGAGGGGATCCCAAAAGCATTAGTAATGTTGATTTTTTAAGAAAGACTGGAATGTCAAGAAATTCTAGAGGCTTGATAAAAAGCAACCACTGATAATATTTAAGAATCCTGTCAGGGAAATCAAGGCAAGTACCAGATGAGTCTGACACTGATCTTGGGCAAAATCAGAGAGGCTGCTATGCAACACTATCCAAAAAGAGTGGAGAAATCGTAATATTGAGATGAAAAATATGCTGTCATAAAAAGCTAGTGTTTGTTTTCAAATTATTTCCTTTCTTGTCAAGGTTACAGAGTTGATGGTTAGACATAATTGTATAGACATGTTTTTAGCACTCTGTAAAGCATTTGATATAGTTCTGTGTAATTTGTTCTTTCATCTGAAAAATTAATAAATAATTCTAGCAAAAGTGAACATCAGTGCCTCTCATGTTAAATATATCAAAGGTTAAGAGATTACAGCAGTTTTTGTAAAAAAGAACATCATCATACAGTACTCTTTCTACTGGTATCCCATAGGCTTCTTTTCCTGGCTGGATGCCACTCAGTGTCTTTATCAGATATATAAAAGCCTGGCAGCAAAATGAAAAAAATATGTACATTAAATGCCATTGGAACTGCAAATGATGTCAGAAAGATATCATATTAACCTGGATACAAATTAACACCGATCATAGAATCAGAGAATCAGAGAATCACAGAATGGCCTTGGCTGGAAGGGACCTTAGAGATCATTTTAATCCAGCCTCCCTGTCACCAGGGATGCCACCTCTCGACTAGATCAGGCAACACATGGGGACCTTTTTAAACCCATGAACCAAGGATGGAAGTCATGACTTTAAAATAGGTAGGTGAATGTTGAAAACTAGTAGTTCTGAAAAACATGAAGATTCTAGCAAATGATCATTTGTGAGTTCTGGTGAGATGTTGAGACTGTTTTTGTAGACATAATTTTTGGTTACAAAAGAAAGAGACTACTGAGTAGAAAAATAAAAGCATTACCCCTCTGTCTGCCACCAGGGAGAACTTTTTGGGAGTCATGTCTTCAGTTTGAAGTCTATGCCTTCAAAAAAATGTAGAAAAACTGAAAATTGTTCAGAAAGAGCTATGAGAATGACCCGAGATTACAAATATGTTTCTCCCAGTGTGAGACTGGTTTGGAAACATCACATTCTGAAAGTAATTTCAGATAACAGATAATTTTGTAATCTAGCAGAAGAAGACATAAATAAGATTCAGTGGTTAGAGGCTTTGATTAGACAATCCAGGCTAGCAGTTTGCCTTTTTAACAGGGTGACAAATCAAACATTGGGATTAAGGTACTTTGTCTCACAGCTGAGAACTTGAAAACCAATTCAGACCCGGACATATGGGATTAGTCAGATGGAGCTCTGGGTTTGAAGTAGAAGTTTCTGGGTGAGATACTCTAGCCTGCACTATATAAGAATTAGAGTAGTTTATAGCTTTCCCCTGTGGTTTTTGAAACCTCTGAAAAATTCAGTTGTTGTGAAAATCAGTACCAGAGGTCTCGTGTCTCCAGAAGAGATATGGCCACTGAAGAGCAGCTTGCAGATGAAGAGGTGTGGAAGAGTTAGATGAGGAAGGTGCCCCACTGGATTGTTTAAACTGACTATGTGGCAGACCTGAATGAGGTTTTAATGTACATTAAAGTTATTCCGTAGGCATTTATATACTGTGAAGCCAAAACATTTCCTTTCCTCCACCTCCCCCCTCCCAAGTCCTAAGGCTTTCATTTACAGTAGAAAAATGGAGCCAGTAAATCTATACTGTTCTATAAACAGGGCAGCACAATGTCTGTTAAAATTCTGGGCAATTTCTTGTAATCATATATACTTAAGTAAAATTTACAAGATCATTACGGGCTGCTCTTGGGCAATGGCTCTTTGTCAGCCTATAGTGATTAGCACATCGGTGCTGCCAGGACAAAATTCTGTCAGCACCACAAGAAGCAATTTCATCAGGTTTCTTTTTACACGGACTTGCGGCTCATACTGGCCCTGCAGCCTACTAGACTTTATCTTTTTTTTTTCTCCCCCCCAGCCATGCAGTCTGACTCTTCAGAGGAAAATTAAAACAATTTCAAGAATGAGGAGTTATAGCCTGTTTCTAAAAATAGCCCTGATTTTCAGCAGGGGATGTGATTCCTTAGCCATGTGCAACAAAGATGACCTCTTTGTCAGGTCTAGCCTGCAGCAGGAGGTGTCTGCTCCTGGTCTACTTTTACATTAGTTCAAAAATAAACAGCAAGTTCCTCTGGCTGGCCTCCCTCGCCAAAGGCAGGCAAGGAACATTCTGTACAAGGAAGCACTCACAATCATTCGAGGGGCCAACTCTAATGAAGTTAATTGATGCATCGACGACGTGTGTTAAGCATTAATGCTTTACTAATATGTTCAGGGGTTGCACAGCTACATATTATATTAGTGGACAGTAAACATAGGACCGTACATTTGGGATATCCTACAGACGTGAGTTGAAAGAGAATGCATTTATTTTTGCAAAATGGAGTCTTTGTGCTCTGATCTGAAACTTGTGTAACATGCCAGGGACAGCAGAATATATCACCTACTTTTCTAAAAACAGTTGAATAAACTAGAAATGTGTGTGATATTTTATAGGAAAAAAATAATAATCCTAATTTAAAAAAGGTCACTTGAGTCCTATATGAGTTACCTCTTTTAGAAAAACAAAACAAGGAAGGGAAAAATTTAAAGGTAAAGCAACGTGAAAGTCATTGCAATGTGAGCATGATGGAAAATTAACCCCACTTTTAATGATCTTTAGTGTACAGGAATTAGAAAACTATACTACAGGGCAGGCACGTTGGGAGAGTGGAATATGAGGTAAAGAAGAGGGACGTGGGAGAGTGGAACATGAGGTAAAGAAGAGGGACATGGTGCCCCGTTCCAGTAATGCAAACGACTTAGCTGGAATAAACCAAAAATATCTATCAAAACCTGTTTTCATTGTGTGAGAGATGCACTGTGCTGTTAGAACAAGAATCTGGACATTTATCTTTGATCCTGAAGCAGCACATACACCCAGGAAATGAGTGCAGTGCAAACTCTATGAACATTTGGTCCCAACTGTGTCACCATGTTGTGATTAATGAGTTCAGAGACATGGAATAACAGTGCTGATAATATCTGTGCTGGAGACTCATCGTTTGGGTTTGGGAGAGAAACATCAGAAGAGAGAGAGTGCTGTGTCTCTCTGCATTGGCTTTCTCCTGGCCTAAGTTATCAGCATTTGGGTGATGTACAGTGCAATGGCCTCTATAACGCTGGGCAAAGAGATAAAGCTGCTCAAGAGACAGAGCAGGATCTAAAGTCAGGGAAGTATTTCACTCGTTAGAGCCCTTAGCTTCTCTAAAGCGAGTGGTAACACTAAATCTGTTTTACTCCTGTTGCTGGCTTTTGTGATAAAAACTCATCTCCACATACATGAAGGAGCAGAGAGGCACAACAGCAGGCAAGTGCATCCCCAAAACCTAGTCAGAGAAATAAGCCCTCACCCTGACCCTTCACTGGGCTCCACTAATGGGGAGCGTTAGCCCCATGGTCTACCCGTGACATTCATTCAAATTAATCACCTGGAATATCTCTCTGAGTCACCTCACAAACTGAGGGGGTCACAATCTGAGAATTTTCAGGGTTGTTGTGGTTTGAGCCTGGCCGGCAGCCAGGCACCCACATAGCCGCTCTCTCACTCCCCCTTCTCCGAGAAAATGGGAAAGAAAATATTTCAAAGGACTCAAGGTTTGAGATAAGGACAGGGACATCCCTTTCATTTACCGTTCCAGGCAAAACAGACTCAATTTTGGGGAAATTAATTAGGTTTATTAAAAGAACATATTAGAGAAGAGTTGTGAGAAATAAGAAAGGCAAACAGATCTTAAAAGTAAGACACCTTCTCTCCGTCCCTCCCTTCTCCCTGGGCTTAACATCAATCCCGATTTCTCCACCTCCTCCTCCCGATTGGTGCAGGGTGACAGGGAATGGGGGTTACAGTCAATTCATCCAGTGAATATTGCTTGAAGTTAGTTCCACTGCTTCTTCACTCCAGAGGAGGACTCTTCACACTTCCTCAGGGCCATTGTGGGATCCCTGTCACGGAAGACAAGCTTCACACTCTCTTCTCCGGCGTGAGTCGTCCCACGAAGGGCAATTCATTACAAACTGCCCAACGGGAGACACCTCATGAGGGGCAACCCACCCCTCGTGAGTCTGGGGTGCAGTCCTTCCAGGAAAACTGCTCTGGCGTGAGTCCCCCTCAGCATCTCAGAAGTCCCGCCAGTCAACCTGCTCCAGCGTGGGCATTCACTTTTCCACGGGCTACAGGTTCCGGCAGCGATCTGCTCCGATGCGGGCTTCCCACGGGCTACAGCCCCCTTCAGGCATCCACCCACACGGCGTGGTGTCCTCTGTCCCATGGTGGACATCTACACCCGCCCATGGGCTGCAGGGGGACAACCCACTTCACCATGGTCTTCGCCACAGCCTGGGGGACTCTCTGCTCCAGCACCTGGAGCTCATCCTCCCCACCCTTCTTCTTCACTGACCTTAGTGTCTTCACAGATTCTCACTCCTCCATCTCTGTGCCAGCTGTTGTGGCGTAGTTCTTTTTCACCATTCTTAAATATGTGTTCACAGAGGCGTTCCTCTCCTATCACTTTACTGATAGGCTCAGCCTTGGCCAGTGGAGGGTCCCTCTTCAAAGCCAGCTGGCATTGGCTCTATCAGACTCGGGAAGCTTCTAGCAGTTTCTTGTAGAAGCCACCCTGCAGCTTGCCCCCTGCCACCAAAATCTTGCCAGCCCAAGCCAGTACAAGAGTGCAGGTGGAGTGCATCTTTGAATCTTAAATAAGTTACTGTGGGAACTTCAGTGGGGGAAATAAAGGCTGGGAAAGGGAGAGATCAAGGTGGATTGGGAAGGAGGAAGTGTGGAAGCTTGGGAGAAGACAGACAAAAGGACATGATGATATGTCCTTGTTTCTTGTCAGTACACTTCTCTGGCCACGTCCTCTGCCTGATCAACCCAATCTGCTCTGTCTTCCTAATAAATGCTGCTTCTGGGTGACAGGCTCTCTAGTCTGTGTGTATGTAGGAGGTCCAAGTGGCAACCACTGAGAAAAGACCATGGGTCAGAGAGCCTGTGTGTCTGTGGTGGTGGCAAGTGAAGGTGTGCATGTGAGCACGTGATCGCTAGTGAATATCCTGAGCTAGAATAGGCAGTGGGTGGGTGAAGTGTCCTGAGAGCCAGATGTGTGTATCTCTCTGAGTGCAGCAGGAGGAGGTACCTTGAGGAGCTGGCTATCAGAGAATCAATTTTGTGTGGGGGCACATGCTTCGCAAGAGGAGAAATAAAGGATCCAGAACCAGCTGCTGGATGGTCTGTGAGAGGGGCTAGTCTAGCAAGATAGTCTGTAAAGATGGGGAAGATACACACATACACAGTCAAAAATTGAATGGGCAAGAATAACGTTGATCTGTTTTCAGAATACAGAGACAAGAAGACATACATTGAATTCAAAATGGAACATTTTGCTCCTAAATACAACACACTTCCTTGAGGAGTTCAGTCACAGTACATTACTGAGGATAAGCAGATATCAAAGAGTCAAAAATCACAGAATCACACAGAATCACAGAA
>NW_009715598.1:0-3746 GCF_000703405.1 Apaloderma vittatum | reverse complement strand
GTAGCCTGTTTGATATAATGCGCTGGAATGATATGAATCATCCACGTACAGACGTGGCTTTAATTGCACAAATGCCCTGGCTAATCACAAACGATCATCACGTTTGTATTAAACGTTTTCCCTGCATTTATCAGCGGGTTTGATCAGTCCCCACAAATGCCATCACACAGACTCTCACGTAGGGGAAACTTTTGCATGAGTTATTGATGTTCAGTTTGGGGAAACTGAGTAATCTCGGATTTCCTCAGTTTTGATAACAATGAGGACAATTTTGGGCCATTCAAAAACCCTGTAGGACTGAGGAGCGTCATTTTCAGTTACTATTCTCGGATTTCCTCAGTTTTGATAACAATGAGTACAATTTTGGGCCATTAATAAACCCTGCAGGACTGAGGAGCGTCATTTTCAGTTAGTGGCAGTTTGAGATTTTTTTCAGCTTTCTTATTGCCAAAGCACTGTAGCCTTATGGCATCCTGGTACATTTTGGAATTTTACCTTGGTTATTTGAGGAGAGCTCAGGTTAGTTTTATATAAAATGTAATGATTCGCACAGAACATGGATCTCTATATAAAGCTACACATGTAAAAATAGCTGATTAAGAGAACTTTTGGAACAATGTGATTTTGTTAGTTTTAGTGTGGTCTTCTGTTGTTCTGGTTGTTGTCTGTCTGGTTACACGTACAAGAACAGGGATAACCCTGCCTTGTGAGGAGTTTATCTATTTTCTCATCCATACTTGGTTTTGAACCTTACTGGAGGAAGATACTGTGGGCAACGCAGCTGTCACCACTATCGCCGTGGCCCCAAACACAGTAGTCCCCATTTCCATTGTAATGCTTTGCATTAATGGATGAGCAAGAATATTTACTGCAGCATAAAATCCCAGTTATTTCCTGAAGAGATGCATAAAGAGAATTTAAATTAATGGCAGATGACAAATGTAAATAACATGTAGATAAATGTAGATAATATTTTAAATACTAACGTTCTGCATTGCAGACGTGCTTTTTTCCATACAGCCGGTTTTTAAACCGCTGCAGGGTGTGTTTTCCCCTTGTAACAAAGCTGTCTCACAGCCAGATGTTTCAGGCACCCGGTGAGTCTCACTGAGGACACCCCTGCCCAGCAGACGTGAGTGGGTTGTGTTGCTTTCCCCACGGTTGCAGTCGCTGTTGCCCCAGTGGAGTGTTCAGAGTCCTCCTTTCATCACAACCCTGTTGCTTTATAGTCGTGCAGTTTTTCTTGCCAAAAACTCGTGAGTTCTTCATCCTCCTCTCATTGAACTGTCTTAAAAAAATAGTGTGTTCCTAGAAAGAAAAGAGATTTGGCGTTCACAAAATCCTTTGCAAAGTAAACAAGGCTGCTAGAATACTGTATGCAGGGGTCACACTGGCAAGGTGATTTTTAACAGTGTAGTAGTAGTACCTAATATTTACTGTGTCTCCAGAGAAGACAAACCTGGACTTTAATCTGCAAGGCTCTCAAGTCCATCACTACTGCACAAGGTACAATTCTGTCTCCCTCCCAGAACACAGACATGTTCCAGGAACTGGACACAGAGAAATCATCTTCTGCGTCTCCAGATCTAACAGGGTCTGATTTGACTTGACAAAACACCTCATCTTTGTGTGTCATGTAGCTTCTGAATTCTTTTCAGGGCAAACAAGCGTGTTTATTCACTACTTTATTTTAATAAAACAGCCAAAAGCCTGTTAATGAATGCATCTTGCAACCTATCTCCCTCTGCTCTGTGCAGCTGTACTAACGCTTTCATAAAAATCCCAATTTATTTTGTGGGGCTAACAGCTTTAACATTTTCCATGTTGTCCCCATTCACATTTTTCTCTGCAGGTATTCCCCTCTTCTTTCTTTGTCTAAGGTAGCCTTTGAGATATCCACGATCCCAGAGCTTCACAGAGGGTTTTTTTTTTCCCCAATATCCTCTTTTTCTTTCCCCTTTGCTCTCTTAGCTCCCTTTGTTCTCTTGATAGGGTGTTTCGGGGTTATCTTTGTCACTTACCAGGTCTCTGGCCACGCCACCGCTCCATCTTGCCGACATCTGTTACCAGCTCCTGTCAACTCCTTCCTCGAGTCTACATTAGATTCAGATTTCAAAGTAATGTTACAACCACCGCTCCATCTTGCCCACATCTGTTACCAGCTCCTGTCAGTTCCTTCCTCGAGTCTACATTAGATTTGGATTTCAAAGTAATGTTACGGCAGGGACTCCAAAAGTGCTGCAAATTAGATTTGAAAGAATATATTACAATGAGCTCTCTTTCTCTCCATACCAAGGGGGAATATTAGGAGGAACTAGGGTAACTAGATGTTTACCACTCCCAGGAAATAAATGATACAGGCAGCAGAACAGAAGTGCAGACAAATACAAAAGAAAATCAATTGAATTGTACCAGTAGAATTAATAAGATAAAGACCTCGGTTTTAATCAGAATGTGTGTAATTGTCATAGAACCTTGGTAGAAGCATTCAGGCTGCTACCTGTTTGCAGTTAACTTCTGCCCTTAAGAACAAAGGTTTATATACCAGAAAATTTTTATCATGTCTTAGTTCTCATTACCCGTGTAAATGTATAATTCTTTATTAATTCCGTTTAAGTTCTTAACCTCAATTATATCCTGTGGCAGCAAGTTCCACAGGTTAATTATGCATCATGTGTAAAAAATTTCTTCTTTGATCAGCTTTATATTTAGCCCTTAACAATGCTTTCTTTATGATCCTGTTGCAATTCATGTAATTTCCTAGAAATTGCCTTTCTTGTACTGCAGCTTTGCTGTATTGTGGGTTTTTTTTCCAAGAGCAGCAAAGTTTGACAGCTTATCTTTTTTATTATTTTAAATGAAGCAGTTCTAACATAATTAAAATATATGAGACCAATGTCAACATTTTTTCTTTGACCTCAGGATCACCTGACAGAACACCTTCCAACATTTTATTTGAGAAATAGAACTAACCTAAAATCTTATCCTACAATAAAATGTAATTTCTGAAACAGACACTTTGTATAGAGGAAATAACTCTTCTCTAAAACTATTGTGCTTGTTAGCAAGCTTGAAACTGTGCTAATTATTTGTTTTTCAAGCTAAAAGTGCAAATCATGAGTAAAATAACAGTAAACTCGCCTTGTTTCTAAGAAGCCTAACTAAACCAAAAGACCATGGATGCTATTACCAGAGAACTGGACTGCTGCAAACATTTAGTTAGGCTGGGGAAATGTGTTTCTCAGGCTGTATTTTCCAAATTCAGAAACACTTAATGCACAAAGATAAAATCTGAGGAGAAAACTTTATGGTGGCAGTGTCTTTTCTAGCTTTTTAAGTATTAGGTATAGCCATATACCTTACCTGCTGTCGTTTGAAGAGTCATTGACTGATGTACTCAGTGTATTGGAAATGTGTGTTCTAGATATGAGAAATCAATGTTTCCAGGGTATGATTATCTTCCTAGTCCTCTATTTCCTAATTCCCACCTCCAGAAAAGCTTATCAAAGGTCATTAGCTATCTGGCATAGCTAATGATTTAACTCAGTGTTGCCTGATGAATGCCTTCAACTTTTTCTTCTCCTAGTCTTTCCACATTATTTCTGCTATGTTATAGCTGCTGAAAGGTTGAGATAGTGCAAGCACAAGACTGGCCACAAAAACATCATCTACAATCATTCCTTGTGCCTAGTCAGGCCCATATGTAGATCCAGTGGACACAACAGGAAGATTTTAACTTTTATTAG